>NC_035449.2:185564124-185870374 GCF_002127325.2 Helianthus annuus | reverse complement strand
GTTATTTATCGTTTTGTGTTTTTATTGCTTTTGGTGGACTTTATTTCGTTCTAGCTTTTTGCCCAAGTGTTTTTTGAGGCCCGTTTTCAATTTACCTTGTTATTTATATGGATGTAATGGGAGAAAACAAATCAGTTTTGGAATATATGAACATTCATTTTTCTCTCCCAATTCACTAGTGTGTGTTTTGTGTGTGAAAATCCCAATTTTCGGTATTCTTCGTGAATCAACGAATTTTGGAAGAATCGTTCCTCGTATTCTTTGACAATCAACAAGTCCGATTTCCTATCCTGTTTTCTAGTCTACATCAGTTGGTATCAGAGCCGAATTCCTGGCTCAAAATGCCTCCGAGGAGAAACAGTCCACTCGATGAAGTGTTTGAACGGGAGTTGGAATAGCGACTTATGGCGCAAGTGGATCAACGTTTGGATCAAGTGGTCGATCAGTTGACTGGCCGGATGGCGGACTTGATCAATCGTAGGAGGCAGGGACCCAATGACGGGTATGGTTCTGATTTTAGTAACCCATTTGGAGATGGTTCGAATTCCAAGGACGATCAGGAAGGGCGAACAGAGCGGAATCGAAGGGGTGATAATCGGCGTTGGGAGTCGGGAATGCGAACCAACATTCTAGAATTTGATGGTGACACTTTGAATGCAGAAAATTTCATTGATTGGCTTGTTGTGGTTGAAGAAGTGTTCAAATTCTAAGAGGTTCCCGAAGACAAAACGGTTCCTTTGATCACTACCAAGTTAGGTGGTAGGGCATTTGCTTGGTGGCAACAATTGAATCTATCTTGTTAAAGGGTTGGAAAGTCAAAAGTCACGAACTGAAGGAAGTGAAGAAGTGCATGAGGGCCAACTTTATTCCTCCTAATTATCAGCGTTTAATGTACTAGCGGTTACAGAATTTGAAGCAAGGAGCCAAATCTGTTGAAGATTACACAACAGAGTTCTATCAATAGGTGGCTCGAAATGATATTCAAGAGACCGAAGATCAACTTGTCTCTCGTTACATTGGTGGTCTGAGGGTTCCGATTATGGAGTTTGTGAATTTGTTTGGATCCGGTGATAATTTCTGATGCACATTAGCGTGCCCTGGTTTTTGAAAAACAAAACCAACGTAGTGGTGGTTCAGCCTCATCTGCCTTGACAGAAGGTATTTCGGGTTCGGGCAACGTGGCATCTCGTTTTGTGCCCAACCAAGCAAAACCGGGTGGTGGCACTACTGGACCTAGTTCTAAAGGGGCCTATACTAGTAGCATGAAATGTTTTATTTGCGGAGAGGCGGGTCATCGACAGGCAGAGTGCAAGAAGGCTGGGAAGAGACACGTGTTTAATGAACCTGAGGTATGGGAAGATGATGATGAGGTTGGTGGGACTTATGAAGATGGCCCGGTTTATGATGATGAGGAGCCTGAGTATGAAGAAGAGGAGGTGGCTGGAGATGTGGGGTTGAGTCTAGTGGTTAGGCGCTCATGCTATACTCCAAATTAATGATGATGATTGGCTTAAACATAATATCTTCCATTCGACATGTACTGTGTTGGGAAAGGTTTGTATTTTTATTATTGATTCAGGGAGTTGTGACGAGGTTGTCAGAAAGCTAGGTTTGAAGACAGAGAACCACCATAAACCTTATAAGCTCTAGTGGCTCAAGAAGGGAGGCGAGGTACAAGTAAGTAAGCGTACCCTTGTTTTTTTTTCTGTTGGTAAAACAAATAAGGATGATGTGTGGTGATGTGGTACCTATGGACGCGTGTCATTTATTGTTGGGGAGGCCTTGGGAATATAATCGTTGCATAGAGCATAATAGGCGTTCTAATACCTACATTTTTATGTTTGATAATGTGAAGATAACTTTGTTACCTAATAAACCCAAGGAAGTAGCCGCCAAGCCCACTGGTACCTTGTTGACTCTTTCTCAGTTTGAGAACGAATTGGAGGTGGGAAATGATGTTTTTGTGTTGATTGGTAAGGAAGTGGTTGACGGGGTCAACATTCCTGATGCTATGGTTCCTTTGCTTGAGGAATTTTCTGATGTTTTCCCTGATGAGTTGCCTGATGGATTGCCACCTTTGCGTGACATCCAACATCATATTGATTTGGAGCCTGGGTCACAGTTACCCAATAGGCCACATTACAGGATGAGCCCTGGTGAGCATGAGGAGTTGCAAAGGCGGGTTGAGGAGCCGATTTCTAAGGATCATGTTCGTGAAAGTATGAGCCCTTGTGCTGTTCCTGCTTTGTTGACTCCAAAGAAAGATGGCACTTAGCGTATGTGTGTTGACAGTCAAGCAATCAACAAGATTACTGTGAGGTACAGGTTTCCTATTCCTCTACTTGATGATTTACTTGATCAGATTAGTGGTACTATTTTTACAAATTTAGATTTAAAGAGTGGATATTACCAGATTCGTCTTAGACAAGGTGACGAGTGGAAGACTGCCTTCAAGACTCGTGAAGGGTTGTATGAGTGGTTGGTGAAGCCATTTGGTTTATCAAACGCACCTAGTACTTTTATGCGTGTGATGAATCAGTTGCTTAGACCTTTTTATTGGGAAGTTTGTGGTTGTGTATTTTGATGACATTCTTATTTATAGTGCTTCTTTCAGTGACCATGTTGTGCATGTGAGGCAGGTTTTGGCCTTACTTTGTAGGGACAGTTTTTATGCAGCCACTAAGAAGTATGTGTTCATGACCCCTAAGGTGTTGTTCTTGGGGTATGTTGTTTCTGGTGATGGGATACAGGTTGATGAATCCAAAGTAACGGCTGTTCAAATTTGGCCAACTCCTACTACCATTACTAAAGTTTGTAGTTTCCATGGGCTTGCTTCTTTTTATCGACGGTTTATTCCACATTTCAGTTCTATTATGGCCCCAGTGACAGATTGTATGAAGGGGAAGACGTTTGTATGGACTGAGGAGGCAGAGTTGGCTTTTCAAGTTATGAAAGACAAGCTCACTACAGCACCAATTCTGGTATTGCCTGATTTTTTCTCAAATTTTTAAACTTCATACTGATGCCTCAAAGGTTGGAATTGGTGGGGTTCTTAGTCAGGGTGGTAGACTTGTTGCTTATGTTAGTGAGAAGTTAACTGGGCCTAAGTTGAGGTACAGTACTTATGATCTGGAGTTTTATGCAGTGGTCCAAGCTGTAAAGCGTTGGCGTCATTACTTGTTTCAAAAGAAGTTTGTTTTATTCATTGATCATGATTCCCTAAGGCATATTCGTATTCAACACAAGGTATCTCTAAGCATGGGCGATGGTTGGCCTTTCTGGAAAAGTTTACTTTTGTGGTCAAACACAAGACTGGTGTTTCAAACAGGGTTGCTGATGCCTTAAGTAGGAGGAGTAATCTCCTTGTATCCATGAAGGTTGATGTGCCAGGTCTAGAGGTCATTCGGGAGCAGTTAGCCATGGACCCTTATGTAACACCTCGTAAAATCGTGTCCAACGATGTGTTGACACGTGTAATAAACTCTAATGAAGTCAAACGTTGACTATGAGGGACTAATTTCGTCAAAAATCGAAAACCTTGAAAATAGAAGGACTGAAAGTGTCAACATGCCTAAACTAGGCCTCTGCGTGACCTTATACGATGTCCGTATTCTCAAATAAGCCACTTGTTGGACGAGAGGAGCCGTTTGCGTAACTATTTGAAAGTTTGCACAACGAAGGGTTAAAAGTGTCAACTTGTTAATTCTTACCTCTGAGTGACCTTTGTAAGTGTCTTAATCTTTTTAATCTTTCAAACATAATATGGGCAGAATTGGAGACTCAAATTATGGAGGTTCCTGACCAAAAAGGAAACTCATTTTAGTAGAAAAGATTGCTAGGACCCTTTGTAAGTGTCTTAGCCCCCTCTCTAGTTCAGTTTTCTTATTTAAAAACCGAAAAGTCAAAGTTTTGTAAAATAGCTTTGACTCTCGGTTTAAATTCAAATGGTTCAGCCATGAGCACACTAACCGAGAGAGATGGATGCAGGCTGAACACAAGAGACAAGCTTCACAAAAGAAAGGAGACTTCGAAGGATATTTACTGTTTTGTTTATAAGGAATTCAAATGGTTCAGCCATGATTAACAAGCATCGTACTAGTTTGTTTATGTGTGAAGATGTAAATATACATCTATAAAACTGAAAACAGTTAAAAAGAATAAGGGTAAAACGGTAATTCAGTCACTCGTTGACTAGAACCGTTAGTTTTGAAAGACACTTTATGGCGTAAGTCATAATGGGTCAAAAAAGTTAAGAAATTTGTTTGTAATAAAAGTGACCGTATGGTGTAAACCGGTTCGAGTCCTGTAGACGAGATGATAATAAATCCATCTCGCAAAGATATACGGTCATTTAGACCAAACAGGTCAAAAGGTGAACACAGTTAAAAAGAAAGGGGGAGCAATATAGGAATAAATATCAGATGGATATTTACATCGCTATAAACTTGTGTCGAGAAACACTTGGTGGTTAACCATATGAATGTCACATGGAAACTTAAGTAGTGTGTAATGTTTAGTCTTTACATATTTATGTTTTACTCCGGTTGAGTAACACACTCGACGAAGGTTGGCTCTTCGTCACAACCAACCTCCGACGAAGGTTGACTCTTCATCACACCTCCAACACGGCGAAGAAGGTTCTTCTCCAATAGGATACTTTGCCGCAAAGGGGCTCTCGGCCCAGTTCATTCATCAGGCCCAACTCACTTTCTTTAGAATATACGCGTATGCATGTGCATACTCCACATCTTTATTTTGCAACCCTAGACTCCTATCCCGCGATTGGCAGTCTTCTCCTTCGAAGTCTCCTTTCTTTTGTGAAGCTTGTCTCTTGTGTTCAGCCCGCATCCATCTCTCTCGGTTAGTGTGCTCATGACTGATACTCAAGGTTACATGCTTAGATGTTAAATTTTGATGTTAATGTGAGATGCATGATAGGATGATGGTGTTATGATAAACTAATACCCCAAAACCGAATATAGTACATGCTACTGATTGATAATCTAGTTTTGTTTATGTGTGAATTTCGATGATTAACAAGCATTGTACTAGTTAATGTTGTTGCTTAGATGAGGTCATTATGGAATAAAATCGATTAGTAAAGATTAACTGATATCTTAGGGTTCATAAACTACAATCCTCGTAACTGTTTGATCGGTTTTGGATGAATATTTGTGGTTAGGGTTGCTTATAATCGGTGTTTATAAGAATTAAGGAAACTGTTGCAATTCGGGGATTTGTATGAATAGGAATGATAACCGTCAAATCGTAATGTTTGATCTGTTTTGAACTGGGGCAAAGTGTTTGCTGTAATTACGGGAGGTTAGGAAATCTTGAAACTGTTGTCCAGCGACGAAGATTCTTTACCCCACGAAGTACCAATGTCGACGTAGGATTGATTCTTTATCGACAAGCCTATGACGAACATTTAAAGGACTTCGTCACAATCACTCTTGACGAAGTCTGATTCTTTGTCAAGAGGGATTCTTCGCCATTATAAATCTTCGCCATGAAGGCATCCCACGAAGAATTGATTCTTCGTGGAGATGCTGTTAGTGAACAAACATAACAGTTTTGGAAACTTATACAGTTTATAATGTGTATGAGACTTTAATGATTACTATCTGTTATGTGATGATCTTTGCTATGAATGCACACTATGAATACACGTGAACAACGTGAATGTAAACTGATTACATGTACATGAACACCATAGGCCTTGACTGATTAAGTGTGAACAGGGAACTAGTCGTACCGAGCAAACCAAGGTGGGTTCACTTCTCTCAAAACAAGCATGCGTCCGTTGGGGACAATCAAACAGACAAACAAATAAACGGATTCTCATAAATCCATATCCTTGTAGGGGATGTGAGGCGGTTTTCACAAACCCATATCCTTGTAGGGGATATGAGGCAGTTTTCAGTAAATGTTGATGTTGGATAATACACTCACTTTCTATCACATAAGTCCCATCATACTACCGGGTTAGTTGCTTGTAGGGCAACAGGGTTATTAGTTGATAGCGCTATTAGGTTTGGCACCCTCACGACATACCTGGATAGGACGGGCGTGAACTAATAACTTTAAAATCATGACCAATGTTTGATAGAGCATTGGAGAAGGGCAAAAAGGGATGTCTGCGGTATCGAGTTATTATCAACATAACATAAGTCAATTCATGGTAACAAACGGTTAAACAAACTGTGAACTCACTAGCGTTGTTTGATAACACTTTTCTGCATACTTGCAGGCTTATAGGTACACGTCGTTGAAACTTGCTGTCTGGGATGCTGGAGTGGTCATGGCTCGATTTGCATGGAATCATGAGACACGTCTAATGGCTTTTATACACTTGGGTTATGAAACTCTTAATTATTGTAGTATGCTTCCGCTGAAATGTAAACAATGTTTTGTAACGATTACTTTAATAAATGAAAGTTTCCTTTAAAATAATGTTATGAGTTCAATGTGATTGGTGGCTAGATCCTGGTACGTCACACGCCTCGCGGGGGTTCCCGCATGTGGTATTTTTTAGGGGTGTGACAGTTTGGTATCGGAGCCACTGGTTATAGTGAACTAGGTTTTAAAATGTTTTTATAAAACCAGACTATAACCGAACAGTTCTGAATACGTGAATACGACCATGACACTCAGCTCTAGATTGCAAGGTTCGTCTTTTTCACCTGCTACATACATTATATGACCAATACACACTTGTTTATGATGTAGCATACGGACACACACACTCGTCACTATAGCATAATAACATGAATTGCTTGCTTACATTATGATGCGCTGTTAGTGTACTGTAGTCCTTGGATTTCTGTGATCTTGTCATTTTGACAACCTCCGTTTAACATTTGAGTTTGAGGAACCATTTGACATGAGTTAGAAAGAACTGAGATGAGCATGCAAATCACAATATTAATGTGGGTGCACATATAATAATAACGTGGGGTGCATGTGAGTCCCAGTGAGTCTTAACAGGTGAAGAAGGGGTTCTGTTCTGTTATTCGATCAAAGAGAAATGTAACAAATCTATAGGAGTCATAGCAGTGGTTATCTCCTACTCCACTGTGATCTTTTCACTACTCTCTGAATCCTTACGAATCTCGATGCTATCGAGTACTACCTGAGCACTCATCTGAACATCTAGCGAACCGTATAAGAATGTTAGGTGTTAATATGAACGTCTTAAGTTAGTTATCGAACCATTGAATGCTTGGTCTATACCTTCCTCACTTCCTTTGTTTACTTGAATCCCACGTATTGACGCCTTAGATCTCGAAGTACGATCGTTTCTGCAACATTCTAGTAGCATACCGTGTAGTACTCAATTAACTTGCAAGACCGATGGGCAAGAGGATAAGTGTAGTACCTTACTGCCCTCAGTATTAGGACGACCCTGATTACCGGCAACGAACACCAGCAAATTGAATTCAATAAAGCTACTAACCTTAGTCAGCGACTTCTGGGAGCCAACTCTTACGAAATAATCGGGACATAAATGACGACAATTGACTATAGTGTGGAATGTGTAACTGCTAGCACAACGGGTAGTGCCTTAGAACGTGACACGGAATGTGAAAAGATGGACCCTTTTGGTGAAAGATCGCAGGGCTTCGGTACAAACAACGACATTAGAGGCAACAGTCACGGCGACATCAAGATACTCGTAATCGTAGTCTACAGTATGGAAATAAAGGTGACTTCAATAAGGATTGGCCACTGTTATGACACGACGTTATCAACCACGAGAATCACAACAGTATTGAGAATTTTTGTAACAATGACAACGAAGATGGAAGTGGTGCTCATAGAAGGGCCTTCAAGTGTGGCAACAACATAGTGATCTATACATCTTATGATTAACCCCTTCACTTCTGTTATGCTCGACTCTGATACTTCATGAGGTCAAGCACGTTGCAAGATTTTCTGCTGGCATGTCAAATTCAAGCCTCACTCGTTCACCTAGGGTGCAACTTGATCATCTAGATTCAGTGATCGACATCGACTCTTTTCCGGTTACTTTTGGTAGCTTTGATATGGACGTTGGTAGGGACTGGTTGTCCAAGCATCGAGCAGAAACTCTCGTAAAGACAGAATCACAAGAATACCTCTCCCTGGTGGAGATTCACTGATTATTAGTACCCCTTCGATAAAGGAAATCGAGAAGCGTTTCAGCTATCCGGCTATCCTATCACTGGTTATAGGTGCTCAGCCTGAGGAGAGGAAGAGCGAAGATCTATCGATTTGTATCACGACAGAAGCAACTCTGATTTCTAGTACCCCTTATCGTCTCACATCAGGAAGGGTGCAAGAACCGTTTAATCAACTTCAGGAACTACTGGACAAGGGTGTTAACTGATCTAGCCCCTTGCTTTGGGAGAGCTCGAACTCTGTTTGTGGAATAGAAGAACGTATCCTTTCATACGTATACCGGTTACCGTAGATTCAGCAAGATGACAGATGGGAACCGTCAACATTTACCTTGCATCGACAGCCTTCTTGACCAGCTGCAAGGGTCAAGCTCCTACTAGGAAATCAACTTAAGATCGGCCAATCATCAGATGGAAGTCTAAGAAGAGGATGTTTCTGAAACGGCATTTCGAACTCAGCACGACCATCATGATTTTTCTGTTTATAGTTACCCAACACACCAACAGCCTCATGGAGCACATAAATCATACGTGTCAAGCTCATCTCGCTGAATTCGCAACCCATGCATACTGAGGACGTTTGAATCTTTTTCTAAAGAAAGGAACACCATGAGCAGCACTTATATCATAACTTGGAGCCCCTGAGAGAGGAGCAACTCCATGGGGAGTCTTTCCGAGTGTGGTTTCTGGATTCGAGAAGTAAACTTTCTTGGCCTCATAGTCAACGAATTGGGAATATATGCGGTTTCTACTAAGATCCATTCTATTGGAAATTTATCGGCACCAAAGAGTCCTTCGGAGGTACGATAATTTCTTGGTCCCGCTATGAACCGTCGAAGATTCACCATAGGATTTTCGAACGTCGCACAACATTTATCGCTTTAACACAGCAGGGTGCTGTGTATTTGTGGAGGACGAAAACAGGAGAACGTCTTTTCAGCTTGGAAACTCAACTTTACAATGCCTTGCGTATTGTCCTTACCTGATGGTAAGGGTGATCTGGTAATGTGCCATGTTGTTTCAATTCAGGGTCTCAGTTGCAGGCGGATGCAACGCAAGAAAGTGAAAGCCTACGTTTCCCAGTAGTTGCAGATCTACAAATTGCACGACTCACAACCTGGGGTGGAAATCATGGTCTTTGGATTTAATATCTGGAGGCATTACTTGGACGGTACCAACTGCACAACTTATACCGATCACAAGAGCCATCAGCATATTAGTGAATCGGAAGAAGTTGAACATGCGACCGCGTCGCGGAATGGAATTATTGTATGATTACAACTGTGGGATCTAAGCGTGTATGAGCTTTTGTGGCTCATCATCTACTCTAGCCTACCTGATCAGATTCGTTCTACCAAAGCCGAAGTAATAAAGGAAGAGAATCTTCAAGTTAAATCCACGCGAAGCATGGAAGGGCAACTTCTGGCAAAATCGGACAGCATTCGCTACTTTATGGAGCGAACATGGGTTCCACTATGCGGCCACCTTGGGAACTTGTGTAGGACGAAGCACACAAGTTTCAATAATCCTAATCATCTGGGTTTTAATAGGTTGTATTAGGGACTGAAGACCTTATACGGATAACCGAGCATGAAAGCCCACATAGCGACGTACATGAACGATGTTTGACTTATGCAAGAAGTCAAGGTGGAGTATCAGAAATCTTCTGGTTTGTGTCGGAAATCAGAAACACCCATATGGAAATAAGAACAGACGGCCATGGATCCTATCACTGGTCTACCAAAAACTCGAAACGGAAGCGATACAACCTGGGTGATCAAAGGATGTCTCACGTAACCAGCACACTTCCTTGCAATCAAGGAAACTGATGAGTCTTCGCAGCTTGTGGATATTCCTCTAAGAGAGGCGGTTTCTAGGCATGAGGCACCGACTTCTACTACCTCTGATTGTGATATGCATTTATACCCGATTTATGGCGGGCATCACACAAATCCTGTGGCTCATGTCTAGACATGAACACTACTTATCACCATTAGACAGATGGTCAGAGTGAATGAACCATCCTGATAATCAAAGACATGCTGCGAGCATATGTGTTTGACTTGGATAAAGGTTGGAAAGACATTTACCTTCGGTAGAGTTTTCCTGCAACGGTAACCCACTCTAGTATTCTGGCAGCCCCGTTCAAGGCATTGTATGGGTGACAATGCCGATCCCCTCTTTGTTGGGCTGAGGTGGATGGCAGCCTCATCACAGACCCAGGGCTTGTACTCGAAACTCATGAGAAGATTCTTAGATCGGAAGCCGTGCGGCGGCAACGCATGACCACCAGGAAAGCTGATAAACTCAGGAAACACTGGGAGTTTGTTGCAGGCGAACGCGTCATGTTGAAAGCCTCACCCTGGGAGGGTGAGGTGCGCTTCGGTAAGCGTGGCAAGCTTAATTTACGTTACGTTGGGCCATTCAAAATTCTGGAAAGAATCGGTAACATGGCATATAAACTCGAGTTACCCGACGAATTGGGTAACGTTCACGATGACATTTGTGTCTCGAATCTAAAGAAGTGTTTGTCCGATGGAACACTTGTGATACCCTTACTAAAGCCTAAGGTTAACGGTAAGTTGCAGTCATCGAGGAATCTATTGAAAACATTGATCAGGAAGTCAAGGTTCGTTAACATAGTCGAACTCCAATCACGAGAGTTCGTTGGAACTCAAGACGTGGACCGGAGTTCACGTGAGAACGCAAAGATCAGATGAAGCTCAAGTATCCGACTAGTGAATTTCGAGACGAAATTCCGTTTCAAGTTGGGGATGATGTGGCATCCAAGGAAAATCCACAGTCATCCTGATCTAACACCTCGCTATTTTGGATTACTTATAAAATTTCAGGACGAAATTTCTTTCAAGTAGGGGATGATGTGACAACCCGAGATTTCAAGGTCTTTCCTCTATTTCACAACTCTGTTTTCATAATTCGTTTTGTGTGCATTGTGATGGAATGTTATAGTATTGTTATGTTTGAATGTCACATGGAAACTTAAGTAGTGTGTAATGTTTAGTCTCTACGCATTACTTGTTTCACCACTCGACGAAGGTTGACTCTTCGTCACAACCAACCTCCAAACGGCAAAGAAGGTTCTTCGCCAATAGGATACTTCGCCGCAAAGGGGCTCTCAGCCCAGTTCATTCATCAGGCCCAACTCACTTTCTTTAGAATATACGCGTATGCATGTGCATACTCCACATCTTTCTTTTGCAACCCTAGACTCCTCTCCCTCAACGACAGTCTTCTCCTTCGAAGCCTCCTTTCTTTTGTGAAGCTTGTCTCTTGTGTTCAGCCCACATCCATCTCTCGGTTAGTGTGTTCATGACTGATACTCAAGGTTACATACTTAGATGTTAAATTGTGATGTTAATGTGAGATGCATGATAGGATAATGATGTTATGATAAACATCCCAAAACCGAATATAGTACATGCTACTGATTGATAATCTAGTTTTGTTTATGTGTGAATTTAGATGATTAACAGGCATCGTACTGGTTAATGTTGTTGCTTAGATGAGGTCATTATGGAACAAATTCGATTAGTAAAGATTAATTGATATCTTAGGGTTCATAAACTACAATCCTCGTAACTGTTTTATCGGTTTTGGATGAATATTTGTGGTTAGGGTTGCTTATGATCGGTGTTTATAAGAATTAAGGAAACTGTTGCAATTCGGGGATTTGTATGAATAGGAATGATAACCGTCAAATCGTAATGTTTGATCTGTTTTAAACTGGGGCAAAGTGTTTGCTGTAATTACGGGAGGTTAGGAAATCTTGAAACTGTTGTGCAGCGACGAAGATTCTTTACCCCACGAAGTACCAGTGTCGACAAAGGATTGATTCTTCGTCGACAAGCCTATGACGAACATTTATGAATCAAGAGGGATTCTTCGCCATTATGAATCACTCTTGACGAAGTCTGATTCTTCGTCACAATCACTCTTGACGAAGTCTGATTCTTCGTCAAGAGGGATTCTTCGCCATTATGAATCTTCGCCGTGAAGGCATCCCACGAAGAATTGATTCTTCATGGAGATGTTGTTAGTGAATAAACAGAACAGTTTTGGTAACCTATACAGTTTATAATGTGTATGAGATTTTAATGATTGCTATCTGTTATATGATGATCTTTGCTATGAATGCACACTATAAATATACGTGAACAACGTGAATGTAAACTGATTACATGTACATGAACACCATAGGCCTTGAATGATTAAGTGTGAACAAGTAACTAGTCATACCGAGCAATCCAAGGTGAGTTCACTTCTCTCAAAACAAGCATGCGTCTGGTGGGGACAATCAAACAGATAAACAAATAAACGGATTTTCATAAACCCACATCTTTGTAGGGGATGTGAGGCGGTTTTCACAAACCCATATCCTTGTAGGGGATATGAGGCAGTTTTCAGTAAATGTTGATGTTGGATAATACACTCACTTTCTATCACTTAAGTCCCATCATACTACCGGGTTAGTTACTTGTAGGGCAACGGGGTTATTAGTTGATAGCGCTATTAGGTTTGGCACCCTCACGACGTACCTGGATAGGACGGGCGTGAACTAATAACTTTAAAATCATAACCAATGTTTGATAGAGCATTGGAGAAGGGCAAAAAGGGCCGTCTGCGGTATCGAGTTTTTATCAACATAACATAAGTCAATTCATGGTAAAAAACGGTTAAACAAACTATGAACTCCCCAGCGTTGTCTGATACACTTTTCTGCATGCTTGTAGGCTTATAGGTACACGTCGTTGGAACTTACTGTCTGGGATGCTGGAGTGGTCATGGGTCGATTTGCATGGAATCATGAGACACGTCTAATGGCTTTTATACACTTAGGTTATGAAACTCTTAATTATTGTAGTATGCTTCCGCTGAAATGTAAACAATGTTTTGTAACGATTATTTTAATAAATGAAAGTTTCATTTGAAATAATGTTATGAGTTCAATGTGATTGGTGGCTAGATCTTGGTACGTCACACGCCTCGCGAGGGTTCACGCATGTGGTATTTTGGGGGTGTGACAGTATTTTCTTTCATTCTAAATTTACTGTATTTTTGGTTAGTTGATTATCTCTCTTGGCTCATTAGTTTAAGTGCATGACAATGAAATTAAAACATGCGTATTGCATTACCCTATCAAGATCGCATTATACGATTGAAAAACTAGTTCACATTCCGATTATCAAATTCATTTATTTCTTCACATACTCTATGCAACAGTAATTTTAGCTTTTTATTACTTCTGAAGCCTTATTGGCATATTTAGCCTTGTAATCCTTCCACAGTTCCTCCACAGGTTTTCCTGTTAAATTATGAAAAAAAGAGACATCATAAGTCTTTCTCATCATATTGTTAAGCTTTGCCACAAAATCTGGAACGAGCTCGTCACAATACTCGAGAAAACGGGCCGTGTAATCATACCCCTGGTCCCATCTATCCCCTGAACCGGGCATGTTAAAGCCCGGTGGGTTGTAATTAGCTTTCAGAACCGTGTAATCTGCGATCCCTTCTACCAAAGGTGCAGGGGTCTTACCCTCACCATTCCATTGAAAAACGTGGGTCATTTCATGGTGCATAAGGGATGTAAATATCCATTTCAAGGACAAAGGCCCAGGGTAATCCCGTAAAAAAAACCGCGCTAATATTAATCCTATCATTGCCCCAAGCGATTCCTTCGGCTCCTACAAAATCCTTGATGAAAACTGTTACATTATCTAAGGGTTTTTGGTCCGCCGGGGTGTTTTGTTTGAAGACTTTGTACCATATAAACTTGTTGATGTGACGCATTATTTTTTGCGTATACGGAATTCCGCCAATAACTTTGACGAATTTGATGCCGCCCCTATGTGTCGGGGCTTCGTTAATCACTACGTACTTCGGGAGGGCACCTAAGATTCCATGGAAAGATAATGAGAAAGTTAGGAGAGTACACATGAAGAAGAAATGGGAAGCCATGGATATACGACTCAAGGTGCGTTGGATATATGAATCATGCATAGCATATATATATACATTTACAAAAAAATGGATGATTTATCTCATTTATGTAAATTATGTTGCATTCTTTATAAGGACAGGTTAAATGTGTAAAATATTTTCCTAACACGGCAAGAAATAGCCTATGTTTGTTGTATTACATATTGGCTTAAGTTAATTTTATTTAAATAATTATAAATATATATTAGTAAACACTGAATGCTTGTCTTTTAGAATATGGTAATCATAAAACTAAATCACTTCATTGATTACAATCAGTAATGACCTGTAGTAATGGAAAAAAAGTTATCTTTCGTATTAATGGTAGTTTCCACTGTTATCTTTTCGTATCAACGGAAAAAAAGTATTAATGGTCATGTTGCTAACTTTTAAGAATATATAAATTTTAATTATCATTGTATTTGGATTAAACACAGATCTGAATAAGCAGGTCTGGATTGGGAAGTATGGAACGGGTTCAATTTGTACAAGGTGGACTGATAGAAGGTTGGTGCAGGCACTATCATGTATGTGTTGGAATATTGTATTTTTACTTTGTGTGCTTTGTACCTGGACCTCTTCTTATTTGAATAAATAAACTTTAGTTGGACTAGTCACCTGCTAACTCAAGACACTGTATTTCTTCTCCTTCTTTTTATGCATGATATGTAATTATTAGATTTTTTTTTACAAAAATACGTCTCTTTCTTTCTATGATTTATATTTATTAGTTGGTGATATTAAATCGTTGTTCCATATCATATCAGCAACATATTTGATCTATCTTATTGTCCGAAGTTAACTTTGTTGTTTCTAACAAATTTAATAGTGCTTTTGTATTGTTTTTATTAACATAAACCATATGTCAGCTTCTACAATTTCAAATAAAATTTAGATCGAGTATTTAATCTCCAATAGCAAAACCATAGAAATCTTTTGTCGTAATGATCAAAGTTGCTTGAGTTAATTTGTTTAACGCTTCCAAAAAGTATGCTAAATCAAATCTACATAAGATGGTTCTATGGATTATCAATGTTTGAAACTCTTAGTGTAGTTCTAATATTCGATCATCATTCAATGGTTGTGTGGATTAATTATTTGTAATGATATATCTTGGTGTTAATTTTTTTATTTACATCGAATAATTTTTTACTTAATATATCTTGGTTTTAATTAATTTGTTTAATAACTAATTAGGTATAAAGTAACAATTACATATATGTATGATTCATTTTTTTCGGTATAAAGTAAGAATTTCATATATCTATATGTATATATGTATGATTTATTTTTTTAATTTAATTGTTGAAAATTAACTATTCACTAGTAACCTCCGTTTTGTGACATTAAAATCATTTTTAACTATATTTACAAAATATCAGATATTTTAAAACAAATATTCCTTAAAATTAATTATTTTTGAGAAGTTTCTTTTTAGGTTTCACAAATATTTGATTTCATCTTCTTTCCCCGGTATAGGTTTCGGTCATGTTTCATTGAATCAAGAGATAAACAAAACCGACATTTATTTCTAATAAGCGTGTTAGACTTCGTGTTTTGTAAAACCCATATGTTACAAAATGATTTTGTAAACAAATTCATTTCTTAACTTGCATGTTAGAGATGTATATTTTATTAAATAATATTTATATGTTATAATGTCTTTTTCTTAACATGCGTGTTAGAAACGATTATTTTATAAAATAAAAAATCTGGCATGCATGTTAGATGAGACTTATTGTTTATACCAAAGGCTTTAAACTTCTTTGTCCAAATGTCTAATGTTCTGACGAGCATGTTAAAGAAGAATATCATTCTAAAATAATAAGTTTTAGAAAAATGCTTAATTTTCTAACGGGCATGTTAAAAACAATTATTTGATAACAGATAAACTTTGAAACGGTTTAGTTTACACCTTTAGTTTTCTAATGGGCATTTTACACCATGTTTATTTTCTCAAAACAGAGAATCCTTATAACGATTTTTGTAATTGTTTATTTCTGATAAACATTATCTGATGAGAGAACATTTAGAAACTTCAAATGAGAGAACATTTAGAAGCTAGAAACTATTTATCATTTTTGGAACTCAACAATCTTCGCAATAATTCTTTTATTTGAATGGTATTTTCTTTTATTCTAAATTTATTGTATTTTTGGTTAGTTGATTATCTCTCTTGGCTCATTAGTTTAAGTGCATGACAACGAAATTAAAACATGCATATTGCATTACCCTATCAAGATCTGACTATACGGTTCACAAACTATTTCACATTCCGATTATCAAATTCATTTATTTCTTCACATACTCTATGCAACAGTAATTTTAGCTTTTTATTCCTTCTAAAGCCTTATTGGCATATTTAGCCTTGTAATCCTTCCACAGTTCCTCCACAGGCTTTCCTGTTAAATTATGAAAAAAAGAGACATCATAAGTCTTTCTCATCATATTGTTAAGCTTTGCCACAAAATCTGGAACGAGCTCGTCACAATACTCGAGAAAACGGGTCGTGTAATCATACCCCTGGTCCCATCTATCCCCTGAACCGGGCATGTTAAAGCCCGGTGGGTTGTAATTAGCTTTCAGAACCGTGTAATCTGCGATCCCTTCTACCAAAGGTGCAGGGGTCTTACCCTCACCATTCCATTGAAAAACGTGGGTCATTTCATGGTGCATAAGGGACGTAAATATCCATTTCAAGGACATAGGCCCAGGGTAATCCCGTAAAAAAACCGCGCTAATATTAATCCTATCATTGCCCCAAGCGATTCCTTCGGCTCCTACAAAATCCTTGATGAAAACTGTTACATTATCTAAGGGTTTTTGGTCCGCCGGGGTGTTTTGTTTGAAGACTTTGTACCATATAAACTTGTTGATGTGACGCATTATTTTTTGCGTATACGGAATTCCGCCAATAACTTTGACGAATTTGATGCCGCCCCCATGTGTCGGGGCTTCGTTAATCACTACGTACTTCGGGAGGGCACCTAAGATTCCAGGGAAAGATAATGAGAAAGTTAGGAGAGTACACAGGAAGAAGAAATGGGAAGCCATGGATATACGACTCAAGGTGCGTTGGATATATGAATCATGCATAGCATATATATATACATTTACAAAAAATGGATGATTTATCTCATTTATGTAAATTATGTTGCATTCTTTATAAGGACAGGCTAAATGTGTAAAATATTTTCCTAACACGGCAAGAAATAGCCTATGTTTGTTGTTTTACATATTAGCTTAAGTTAATTTTATTTAAATAATTGTAAATATACATTAGTAAACACTGAATGCTTGCCTTTTAGAATACGGTAATCATAAAACTAAATCACTTCATTGATTACAATCAGTAATGACCTGTAGTAATGGAAAAAAAGTTATCTTTCGTATTAATGGTAGTTAGCACTGTTATCTTTTCGTATCAACGGAAAAAAAGTATTAATGGTCATGTTGCTAACTTTCAAGAATATATAAATTTTAATTATCACTGTATTTGGATTAAACACAGATCTAAATAAGCAGGTCTAGATTGGGAAGTATGGAACGGGTTCAATTTGTACAAGGTAGACTGATAGAAGGTTAGTGCAGGCACTATCATGTATGTGTTGGAATATTGTATTTTTACTTTGTGTGCTTTGTACCTGGACCTCTTCTTATTTGAATAAATAAATTTTAGTTGGACTAGTCACCTGCTAACTCAAGACACTGTATTTCTTCTCCTTCTTTTTATGCATGATATGTAATTATTAGATTTTTTTTTACAAAAATACGTCTCTTTCTTTCTATGATTTATATTTATTAGTTGGTGATATTAAATCGTTGTTCCATATCATATCAGCAACATATTTGATCTATCTTTTTGTTCGAAGTTAACTTTGTTGTTTCTAACAAATTTAATAGTGCTTTTGTATTGTTTTTATTAACATAAACCATATGTCAGCTTCTACAATTTCAAATAAAATATAGATCGAGTATTTAATCTCCAATAGCTAAACCATAGAAATCTTTTGTCGTAATGATCAAAGTTGCTTGAGTTAATTTGTTTAACGCTTCCAAAAAGTATGCTAAATCAAATCTACATAAGATGGTTCTATGGATTATCAATGTTTGAAACTCTTAGTGTAGTTCTAATATTCGATCATCATACAATGTTTGTGTGGATTAATTATTTGTAATGATATATCTTGGTGTTAATTTTTTTATTTACATCGAATAATTTTTTACTTAATATATCTTGGTTTTAATTAATTTGTTTAATAACTAATTAGGTATAAAGTAACAATTACATATATGTATGATTCATTTTTTCGGTATAAAGTAAGAGTTTCATATATCTATATGTATATATGTATGATTTATTTTTTTAATTTAATTGTTGAAAATTAACTATTCACTAGTAACCTCCGTTTTGTGAAATTAAAATCATTTTTAACTATATTTACAAAATATCAGATATTTTAAAACAAATATTCCTTAAAATTAATTATTTTTGAGAAGTTTCTTTTTAGGTTTCACAAATATTTGATTTCATCTTCTTTCCCCGGTATAGGTTTCGGTCATGTTTCATTGAATCGAGAGATAAACAAAACCGACATTTATTTCTAATAAGCGTGTTAGACTTCGTGTTTTGTAAAACCCATATGTTACAAAATGATTTTGTAAACAAATTCATTTCTTAACTTGCATGTTAGAGATGTATATTTTATTAAATAATATTTATATGTTATAATGTCTTTTTCTTAACATGCGTGTTAGAAACGATTATTTTATAAAATAAAAAATCTGGCATGCATGTTAGATGAGACTTATTGTTTATACCAAAGGCTTTAAACTTCTTTGTCCAAATGTCTAATGTTCTGACGAGCATGTTAAAGAAGAATATCATTCTAAAATAATAAGTTTTAGAAAAATGTTTAATTTTCTAACGGGCATGTTAAAAACAATTATTTGATAACAGATAAACTTTGAAACGGTTTAGTTTACACCTTTAGTTTTCTAATGGGCATTTTACACCAGGTTTATTTTCTCAAAACAGAGAATCCTTATAACGATTTTTGTAATTGTTTATTTCTGATAAACATTATCTGATGAGAGAACATTTAGAAACTTCAAATGAGAGAACATTTAGAAGCTAGAAACTATTTATCATTTTTGGAACTCAACAATCTTCGCAATAATTCTTTTATTTGAATGGTATTTTCTTTTATTCTAAATTTACTATATTTTTGGTTAGTTGATTATCTCTCTTGGCTCATTAGTTTAAGTGCATGACAACGAAATTAAAACATGCATATTGCATTACCCTATCAAGATCGGACTATACGGTTCACAAACTAGTTCACATTCCGATTATCAAATTCATTTATTTCTTCACATACTCTATGCAACAGTAATTTTAGCTTTTTATTCCTTCTAAAGCCTTATTGGCATATTTAGCCTTGTAATCCTTCCACAGTTCCTCCACAGGCTTTCCTGTTAAATTATGAAAAAAAGAGACATCATAAGTCTTTCTCATCATATTGTTAAGCTTTGCCACAAAATCTGGAACGAGCTCGTCACAATACTCGAGAAAACGGGCCGTGTAATCATACCCCTGGTCCCATCTATCCCCTGAACCGGGCATGTTAAAGCCCGGTGGGTTGTAATTAGCTTTCAGAACCGTGTAATCTGCGATCCCTTCTACCAAAGGTGCAGGGGTCTTACCCTCACCATTCCATTGAAAAACGTGGGTCATTTCATGGTGCATAAGGGACGTAAATATCCATTTCAAGGACATAGGCCCAGGGTAATCCCGTAAAAAAACCGCGCTAATATTAATCCTATCATTGCCCCAAGCGATTCCTTCGGCTCCTACAAAATCCTCGATGAAAACTGTTACATTATCTAAGGGTTTTTGGTCCGCCGGGGTGTTTTGTTTGAAGACTTTGTACCATATAAACTTGTTGATGTGACGCATTATTTTTTGCGTATACGGAATTCCGCCAATAACTTTGACGAATTTGATGCCGCCCCCATGTGTCGGGGCTTCGTTAATCACTACGTACTTCGGGAGGGCACCTAAGATTCCAGGGAAAGATAATGAGAAAGTTAGGAGAGTACACAGGAAGAAGAAATGGGAAGCCATGGATATACGACTCAAGGTGCGTTGGATATATGAATCATGCATAGCATATATATATATACATTTACAAAAAAATGGATGATTTATCTCATTTATGTAAATTATGTTGCATTCTTTATAAGGACAGGCTAAATGTGTAAAATATTTTCCTAATACGGCAAGAAATAGCCTATGTTTGTTGTTTTACATATTGGCTTAAGTTAATTTTATTTAAATAATTGTAAATATACATTAGTAAACACTGAATGCTTGCCTTTTAGAATATGGTAATCATAAAACTAAATCACTTCATTGATTACAATCAGTAATGACCTGTAGTAATGGAAAAAAAAGTTATCTTTCGTATTAATGGTAGTTAGCACTGTTATCTTATTGTATCAACGGAAAAAAAGTATTAATGGTCATGTTGCTAACTTTGAAGAATATATAAATTTTAATTATCACTGTATTTGGATTAAACACAGATCAAAATAAGCAGGTCTGGATTGGGAAGTATGGAACGGGTTCAATTTGTACAAGGTGGACTGATAGAAGGTTGGTGCAGGCACTATCATGTATGTGTTGGAATATTGTATTTTTACTTTGTGTGCTTTGTACCTGGACCTCTTCTTATTTGAATAAATAAATTTTAGTTGGACTAGTCACCTGCTAACTCAAGACACTGTATTTCTTCTCCTTCTTTTTATGCATGATATGTAATTATTAGATTTTTTTTTAAAAAAATACGTCTCTATCTTTCTATGATTTATATTTATTAGTTGGTGATATTAAATCGTTGTTCCATATCATATCAGCAACATATTTGATCTATCTTATTGTCCGAAGTTAACTTTGTTGTATCTAACTAATTTAGTAGTGCTTTTGTATTGTTTTTATTAACATAAACCATATGTCAGCTTCTACAATTTCAAATAAAATTTAGATCGAGTATTTAATCTCCAATAGCAAAACCATAGAAATCTTTTGTCGTAATGATCAAAGTTGCTTGAGTTAATTTGTTTAACGCTTCCAAAAAGTATGCTAAATCAAATCTACATAAGATGGTTCTATGGATTATCAATGTTTGAAACTCTTAGTGTAGTTCTAATATTCGATCATCATACAATGGTTGTGTGGATTAATTATTTGTAATGATATATCTTGGTGTTAATTTTTTTATTTACATCGAATAATTTTTTACTTAATATATCTTGGTTTTAATTAATTTGTTTAATAACTAATTAGGTATAAAGTAACAATTACATATATGTATGATTCATTTTTTCGGTATAAAGTAAGAATTTCATATATCTATATGTATATATGTATGACTTATTTTTTTAATTTAATTGTTGAAAATTAACTATTCACTAGTAACCTCCGTTTTGTGACATTAAAATCATTTTTAACTATATTTACAAAATATCAGATATTTTAAAACAAATATTCCTTAAAATTAATTATTTTTGAGAAGTTTCTTTTTAGGTTTCACAAATATTTGATTTCATCTTCTTTCCCCGGTATAGGTTTCGGTCATGTTTCAATAAACAAAACCGACATTTATTTCTAATAAGCGTGTTAGACTTCGTGTTTTGTAAAACCCATATGTTACAAAATGATTTTGTAAACAAATTCATTTCTTAACTTGCATGTCAGAGATGTATATTTTATTAAATAATATTTATATGTTATAATGTCTTTTTCTTAACATGCGTGTTAGAAACGATTATTTTATAAAATAAAAAATCTGGCATGCATGTTAGATGAGACTTATTGTTTATACCAAAGGCTTTAAACTTCTTTGTCCAAATGTCTAATGTTCTGACGAGCATGTTAAAGAAGAATATCATTCTAAAATAATAAGTTTTAGAAAAATGTTTAATTTTCTAACGGGCATGTTAAAAACAATTATTTGATAACAGATAAACTTTGAAACGGTTTAGTTTACACCTTTAGTTTTCTAATGGGCATTTTACACCAGGTTTATTTTCTCAAAACAGAGAATCCTTATAACGATTTTTGTAATTGTTTATTTCTGATAAACATTATCTGATGAGAGAACATTTAGAAACTTCAAATGAGAGAACATTTAGAAGCTAGAAACTATTTATCATTTTTGGAACTCAACAATCTACGCAATAATTCTTTTATTTGAATGGTATTTTCTTTTATTCTAAATTTACTGTATTTTTGGTTAGTTGATTATCTCTCTTGGCTCATTAGTTTAAGTGCATGACAACGAAATTAAAACATGCATATTGCATTACCCTATCAAGATCGGACTATACGGTTCACAAACTAGTTCACATTCCGATTATCAAATTCATTTATTTCTTCACATACTCTATGCAACAGTAATTTTAGCTTTTTATTCCTTCTAAAGCCTTATTGGCATATTTAGCCTTGTAATCCTTCCACAGTTCCTCCACAGGCTTTCCTGTTAAATTATGAAAAAAAGAGACATCATAAGTCTTTCTCATCATATTGTTAAGCTTTGCCACAAAATCTGGAACGAGCTCGTCACAATACTCGAGAAAACGGGCCGTGTAATCATACCCCTGGTCCCATCTATCCCCTGAACCGGGCATGTTAAAGCCCGGTGGGTTGTAATTAGCTTTCAGAACCGTGTAATCTGCGATCCCTTCTACCAAAGGTGCAGGGGTCTTACCCTCACCATTCCATTGAAAAACGTGGGTCATTTCATGGTGCATAAGGGACGTAAATATCCATTTCAAGGACATAGGCCCAGGGTAATCCCGTAAAAAAACCGCGCTAATATTAATCCTATCATTGCCCCAAGCGATTCCTTCGGCTCCTACAAAATCCTTGATGAAAACTGTTACATTATCTAAGGGTTTTTGGTCCGCCGGGGTGTTTTGTTTGAAGACTTTGTACCATATAAACTTGTTGATGTGACGCATTATTTTTTGCGTATACGGAATTCCGCCAATAACTTTGACGAATTTGATGCCGCCCCCATGTGTCGGGGCTTCGTTAATCACTACGTACTTCGGGAGGGCACCTAAGATTCCAGGGAAAGATAATGAGAAAGTTAGGAGAGTACACAGGAAGAAGAAATGGGAAGCCATGGATATACGACTCAAGGTGCGTTGGATATATGAATCATGCATAGCATATATATATACATATACAAAAAAATGGATGATTTATCTCATTTATGTAAATTATGTTGCATTCTTTATAAGGACAGGTTAAATGTGTAAAATATTTTCCTAATACGGCAAGAAATAGCCTATGTTTGTTGTTTTACATATTGGCTTAAGTTAATTTTATTTAAATAATTGTAAATATACATTAGTAAACACTGAATGCTTGCCTTTTAGAATATGGTAATCATAAAACTAAATCACTTCATTGATTACAATCAGTAATGACCTGTAGTAATGGAAAAAAAGTTATCTTTCGTATTAATGGTAGTTAGCACTGTTATCTTATTGTATCAACGGAAAAAAAGTATTAATGGTCATGTTGCTAACTTTGAAGAATATATAAATTTTAATTATCACTGTATTTGGATTAAACACAGATCAAAATAAGCAGGTCTGGATTGGGAAGTATGGAACGGGTTCAATTTGTACAAGGTGGACTGATAGAAGGTTGGTGCAGGCACTATCATGTATGTGTTGGAATATTGTATTTTTACTTTGTGTGGTTTGTACCTGGACCTCTTCTTATTTGAATAAATAAATTTTAGTTGGACTAGTCACCTGCTAACTCAAGACACTGTATTTCTTCTCCTTCTTTTTATGCATGATATGTAATTATTAGATTTTTTTTAAAAAAATACGTCTCTATCTTTCTATGATTTATATTTATTAGTTGGTGATATTAAATCGTTGTTCCATATCATATCAGCAACATATTTGATCTATCTTATTGTCCGAAGTTAACTTTGTTGTATCTAACTAATTTAGTAGTGCTTTTGTATTGTTTTTATTAACATAAACCATATGTCAGCTTCTACAATTTCAAATAAAATTTAGATCGAGTATTTAATCTCCAATAGCAAAACCATAGAAATCTTTTGTCGTAATGATCAAAGTTGCTTGAGTTAATTTGTTTAACGCTTCCAAAAAGTATGCTAAATCAAATCTACATAAGATGGTTCTATGGATTATCAATGTTTGAAACTCTTAGTGTAGTTCTAATATTCGATCATCATACAATGGTTGTGTGGATTAATTATTTGTAATGATATATCTTGGTGTTAATTTTTTTATTTACATCGAATAATTTTTTACTTAATATATCTTGGTTTTAATTAATTTGTTTAATAACTAATTAGGTATAAAGTAACAATTACATATATGTATGATTCATTTTTTCGGTATAAAGTAAGAATTTCATATATCTATATGTATATATGTATGACTTATTTTTTTAATTTAATTGTTGAAAATTAACTATTCACTAGTAACCTCCGTTTTGTGACATTAAAATCATTTTTAACTATATTTACAAAATATCAGATATTTTAAAACAAATATTCCTTAAAATTAATTATTTTTGAGAAGTTTCTTTTTAGGTTTCACAAATATTTGATTTCATCTTCTTTCCCCGGTATAGGTTTCGGTCATGTTTCAATAAACAAAACCGACATTTATTTCTAATAAGCGTGTTAGACTTCGTGTTTTGTAAAACCCATATGTTACAAAATGATTTTGTAAACAAATTCATTTCTTAACTTGCATGTTAGAGATGTATATTTTATTAAATAATATTTATATGTTATAATGTCTTTTTCTTAACATGCGTGTTAGAAACGATTATTTTATAAAATAAAAAATCTGGCATGCATGTTAGATGAGACTTATTGTTTATACCAAAGGCTTTAAACTTCTTTGTCCAAATGTCTAATGTTCTGACGAGCATGTTAAAGAAGAATATCATTCTAAAATAATAAGTTTTAGAAAAATGTTTAATTTTCTAACGGGCATGTTAAAAACAATTATTTGATAACAGATAAACTTTGAAACGGTTTAGTTTACACCTTTAGTTTTCTAATGGGCATTTTACACCAGGTTTATTTTCTCAAAACAGAGAATCCTTATAACGATTTTTGTAATTGTTTATTTCTGATAAACATTATCTGATGAGAGAACATTTAGAAACTTCAAATGAGAGAACATTTAGAAGCTAGAAACTATTTATCATTTTTGGAACTCAACAATCTACGCAATAATTCTTTTATTTGAATGGTATTTTCTTTTATTCTAAATTTACTGTATTTTTGGTTAGTTGATTATCTCTCTTGGCTCATTAGTTTAAGTGCATGACAACGAAATTAAAACATGCATATTGCATTACCCTATCAAGATCGGACTATACGGTTCACAAACTAGTTCACATTCCGATTATCAAATTCATTTATTTCTTCACATACTCTATTACTCTATGCAACAGTAATTTTAGCTTTTTATTCCTTCTAAAGCCTTATTGGCATATTTAGCCTTGTAATCCTTCCACAGTTCCTCCACAGGCTTTCCTGTTAAATTATGAAAAAAAGAGACATCATAAGTCTTTCTCATCATATTGTTAAGCTTTGCTACAAAACCTGGAACGAGCTCGTCACAATACTCGAGAAAACGGGCCGTGTAATCATACCCCTGGTCCCATCTATCCCCTGAACCGGGCATGTTAAAGCCCGGTGGATTGTAATTAGCTTTCAGAACCGTGTCATCTGCGATCCCTTCTACCAAAGGTGCAGGGGTCTTACCCTCACCATTCCATTGAAAAACGTGGGTCATTTCATGGTGCATAAGGGACGTAAATATCCATTTCAAGGACATAGACCCAGGGTAATCCCGTAAAAAAACCGCGCTAATATTAATCCTATCATTGCCCTAAGCGATTCCTTCGGCTCCTACAAAATCCTTGATGAAAACTGTTACATTATCTAATGGTTTTTGGTCCGCCGGGGTGTTTTGTTTGAAGACTTTGTACCATATAAACTTGTTGATGTGACACATTATTTTTTGCGTATACGGAATTCTGCCAATAACTTTGACGAATTTGATGCCGCCCCCATGTGTCGGGGCTTCGTTAATCACTACGTACTTCGGGAGGGCACCTCAGATTCCATGGAAAGATAATGAGAAAGTTAGGAGAGTACACAGGAAGAAGAAATGGGAAGCCATGGATATACGACTCAAGGTGTGTTGGATATATGAATCATGCATAGCATATATATGCATTTACAAAAAAATAGATGATTTATCTCATTTATGAAATTATGTTGCATTCTTTATAAGGACAGGCTAAATGTGTAAAATATTTTCCTAACACGGCAAGAAATAGCCTATGTTTGTTGTTTTACATATTGGCTTAATTTAATTTTATTTAAATAATTGTAGATATATATTAGTAAACACTGAATGCTTGCCTTTTAGAATATGGTAATCATAAAACTAAATCACTTCATTGATTACAATTAGCAATGACCTGTAGTAATGGAAAAAAAGTTATCTTTCGTATTAATGGTAGCACTGTTATCTTTTCGTATCAACGGAAAAAAGTATTAATGGTCATGTTGCTAACTTTCTAGAATATATAAATTTTAATTATCACTGTATTTGGATTAACCATAGAAGCAGGTATGGATTGGGAAGTATGGAACGGGTTCAATTTGTACAAGGTGGACTGATAGAAGGTTGGTGCATGCACTATCATGTATGGGTTGGAATATTGTATTTTTAGTTTGTGTGCTTTGTACCTGGACTAGTCACCTGCTAGTCTCTTCTTATTTGAATAAATAAATTTTAGTTGGACTAGTCACCTGCTAACTCAAGACACTGTATTTCTTCTCTTTCTTTTTATGCATGATATGTATTATTAGATTTTTTATTTTTTTTTACAAAAATACGTCTCTTTCTTTCTATGATTTATATTTATTAGTTGGTGATATTAAATCATTGTTCCATATCACATCAGCAACATATTTGATCTATCTTATTGTCTAAAGTTAACTTTATTGTTCCTAACTAATTTAATAGTGCTTTTGTATTGTTTTTATTAACATAAACCATATGTCAGCTTCTACAATTTCAAATAAAATTTATATCGAGTATTTAATCTCCGGTAGCAAAACCATAGAAATCTTTTGTCGTAATGATCAAAGTCGCTTGAGTTAATTTGTTTAACGCTTCCAAAAAGTATGCTAAATCAAATCTACATAAGATGGTTGTATGGATTATCAATGTTTACAACTCTTGGTGTAGTTCTAATATTCGATCATCATACAATGGTTGTGTGGATTTATTATTTCTAATAATATATCTTGGTGTTAATTTTTTTATTTACAAAGTATAATTTTTTACTTAATATATTTTAGGTTTTAATTAATTTGTTTAATAACTACTGAGGTATAAAGTAACAATTACATATATGTATGATTCATTTTTTCGGTATAAAGTAAGAATTTCATATATCTATATGTATATATGTATGATACATTTTTTTAAGAGTTAATAGCCAAAATGGTTCCTGAGGTTTGCTCACTTTTGCCACTTTAGTCCAAAATCCAAAATTTTCAAATCTGGGTCCCTGAGTTTTGCATTTTATTGCCATTTTAGTCCAAATTTCAAAAAGTCCCTTTTTTTTACTGTTGCAACCAGCCTATTTTGTCCTTTTGTGCAGAGGTATTTTGGTCATTTTTATGAGTTATTATAACAAACTGAGATCAAGAACCCAGAATACCCCTGCGCAAAAGGACAAAATAGGCTGGTTGCAACAGTCAAAAAAGGGGGTTTTTGAAATTTGGACTGAAATGGCAACAAAATACAAACCTCAAGGACCCAGATTTAAAAATTTTGGGTTTTGGACTAAAGTGGCAAAAGTGAACAAACCTCTGGGACCATTTTGGCTATTAACTCTTTTTTTAATTTAATTGTTGAAAAATAACTATTCACTAGTAACCTCCGTTTTATGACATTAAAATCATTTTTAACTATATTTCCAAAATATCAGAAGTTTTAAAACAAATATTCCTTATAATTATTTCTGAGAAGTTTCTTTTTAGGTTTCACAAATATTTGATTTCATCTTCTTTCCCCGGTATAGGTTTCGGTCATGTTTCATTGAATCGAGAGATAAACAAAACCGACATTTATTTCTAATAAGCGTGTTTTAGACTTCGTGTTTTGTAAAATCCATATGTTACAAAATGATTTTGTAAAAAAATTCATTTCTTAACTTGCATGTTAGAGATGTATATTTTATTAAATAATATTTATATGTTATAATGTCTTTTTCTTAATATGCGTGTTAGAAACGATTATTTTATAAAATAAAAGATCTATCATGCATGTTAGATGAGACTTATTGTTTATACCAAAGGCTTTAAACTTCTTTGTCCAAATGTCTAATATTCTGACGAGCATGTTAAAGAAGATTATCATTCTAAAATAATAAGTTTTAGAAAAATGTTTAATTTTCTAACGGGCGTGTTAAAAACAATTATTTGATAAAAGATAAACTTTGAAACGGTTTACTTTACACCTTTAGTTTTCTAATGGGCGTTTTCAATCACTAAAATAATATATTTTAATGATTACAAAAATTTTTGGATGGCCGGAAATGTTCAGAACGTAAGATTATATAACATCCTAGTGATGTTTTGCCTACGGGCTATAATAAATTGTCCATTAGAGACATTGACATTGTGATCTTTATGATCCCCTGTCCAAGGTAATTAGCTTGCTCAAGCCCAATAGTCTATATGATCAATGCGATCGTGACTAAAATCATCAATACGATGATTATACTTAACATCCTTAGTGATGTTTCACCTACGGGCCTAATTATACTGTCCAATTGTGACAAAGACAATGGTGATCTTTTATGATTCCCTGTCCAAGGTAGTGAGCTATGCTCAAACCTCATAGTCAATATGATCAGTGCGATCAAGACTAATGTCATCAAAAATACGATGATTATACATAAACATCCATTAGTGATGTCAATTAGTTTACCTTTACGCCAAAATGAATCGTTATTCAAGACGATGACAGTTGTAGTCTATGACTCCCTGTCCAACGGTGAAAAACTATCTTCAAATATTAAAGCCCCTGATCTAATAAGATCGCGACTTATAAATTAATGTCCTTTGTGACAAACTAACTAGTTATATTTTGAAGTCATTCATGACAAGCCAATGTGCTATAATTTGTCGTTCGTGACAAGTTAACATATTAAATGTTAACATCCTTGTGACAGGCCTTTTGTGCCAGATTTTTATAATGTCCTCTGTGATAGGCCTTTTGTGCCATATCTAAATGTCCTTTGCGACAAGGCCTTCGTGCCGTATAAACATTTATGTCCTTCGTGACTGGGCATTATGCCATATTTTTCTACGTCCCTCGCGACGGGCCTCTCTGCCATATGTATATATATATATATATATATATATATATATATATATATATGTATATATAATGAAAGTCATGTAAGACTAGCCTTTGAGCTATTCATAATCATCTTTGTGACAAAGACAGTTGTGACATTGTGATCCCCTGTCAAAAAGGTAATGGACTCGGTCCAAACCTTAAATGCCATTGATGGTTCTCTTGTGACCTAGGCTAAATAAAACTAATATTCCTTCAAATAACATTCATTAGGAATGTTCGGAACATAATAGCCTATACGGTTTATTGATGTCGTGGCTAATCTATGTTAGGTCGTCAGGATGATGACTAACACTTGTTAATTTGGTGGTTAGTACCAAGCTTCGAGTATGGCAAACTCGGATGAGGTAGACGACAGTCACGATATTAATGATGCGACAAAAGCTAATGATGCTACAAACATAAACCTCAAAATTAATGGAGTTAATCTCCAAGCTGTGATTGACGCAGATGTAGGAAAGGCCATGGAAAAGGTCATGAAACAGTTAAAACAGCCGAGTGCTACTCGCTCCAAAATCCTATTCAAAACCACATTCAATTGCTCATGAAAAGAGCTTTGTTCACACTTCGAATGTGAAGGATGAACCAAAGGAGAAGGATAACTCCCAGAAATCTAAGAAAAAGAGCAGGTATGGGCTTAATAAGAACCAACAGAAGTTTAGTAAGAAGCCTGTATGTAAGAGCTGTTATAAAAGACACTGGGACAGTGTCGAATAGAACAAAGACCAAAGCAGTGTGGCATCTGGAAAGGAATTGGTCATCAGTCCCATGAATGTAGGGACATAAAGAATGCAGTCTGTTACGGCTGTGGTGAAAAAGGCCACATCAGAACTAGATGCCATAAAGCCGCCAAAGAAGGTGCAGTTAAGCCTGGAGAGGCTAAGAAGGGAAATGCCTGAACTACCTGATGAATGCCAGAGCAGTACATATTAATAATATCATAAGATACATTCCTTATCATTTATCAATGATAATTTCTGCTAAGTGTCCTGTTTTTAATACAGGCAATAATAAGTCTTTCATAGACCATAAGCTTAGCAAACTTTTGATGATATTCATAAGAACTCCAGATACTAAGTAAGGTAGAACCTACCAATGAAACCTTAGAGACCGTTTCTTCTCTTTCTCAGCAATGATCCTTCTGTAAAATCTAAGAGTACTCTTTCTTTGAATAGAGTACGACAATATATGTTATTTTAATTATTTCCTCATTGATTCCTATCAACTTCGAGTGCCAGCTATGATTGATAAAAGTGCCATATGAGGATTGGCGTATCCTAGTGCGTCCCATAGATTGCGTCCATGCCTGATCAGTATGGAGGTTTAATGCATGGAACCACTAAGATATTCCAATGGTCATATTGTACTAAAGTCAGCTAGTGGGATTCAACGAAGATATCCATTATAGAAATGCCTAAGTAGGCGTCTCTACCAAAGGCATCCCTGTATTCATAAGACATATGTGTCATTTGCATGGCACAAGTAGCGGTAAGTTAACCAAAGTCGGAGATTTGAGCTATCGCTATCATTTTCAGATAACTTGATGACTTCTCCGTAAAACAACCCTGTTTACCTCATGAGAGGCAAGTGAAGTTAGGATTGACATCCTATTAGGAGTCGTATCTGTTACAAAAGCTCTATATCGGCTAACATCAACGGAAATGGAAGAACTGAGAGCTAACCAGATGAGTTTATGGAGAAAAGCTTGTACAGCCTAGCTCATCGTCTTCAGAGCTCCGATTATTGTTGATAAAGGAAGGCACAATACAATACACTTGTGCATTGAATACTGCAACCTAACTAGGAAACGATTAAGAATCGTTATTAGCTGCCCAGGATCGTCGATTTGTTCGACTAACCATGTGGGTAGTCAATTCCTTAAGATTGATTCTGGTAGTAATTGGAATGACTATCTCACTCTAATTAAGTTCTCCTATAACCAATAGCGTTATATAAGCATCAAGGCTGCTCCTTTGGAGACGTTGTTTGGGAGAAAGTGTCAATGCCCGTTTGTTGGGCAGGAGTTGGGAAAACCTAATTATCAGAATCTGAGATTTTTAAGGATGACGGATAAGATCATACGAATCCGTAATCATCTGAAAGCTGCCAGTAATCGGCAGAAGAGCAATGCGAACAAAAGGCACAAATCTTTAAAGTTCCAAGTAGAGAACAAGACTCTATTGAAAATACCAACATGAAGGGTATGATACATTTCAGTGTAAAGGGTGAATCGAACTCTGGATATATAAGACCATTTGAAAGGATCAAATACGTCAGATTAGTAGCCTATAAGCTAAAACCTATTCAAGAATCTTGGTGAAATCCACAATGTATTCCACATTTATAGTTTATGGAATATCTAGCCAATGAGTTGCTAGCATTGTCACATGAAAATGTGCAGATGATAAAAATTTTCGGATAGTTGAGAAACCGGTATCGATTAAGGATCGACAGGTTAAGAAGCTCTGAAAGGAAGCATGTACCTATTGTATAGGTCAATTGGGGTACCCGTAAAGGCCCCTAATATACTGTGGAAGTTAAGTCCATTGTACGACAGAAAGTACTTCCATCTTTTCGAGCAAATCTTGGGGTCGAGATTTCTTTTAAGGGGGTGAGGATGTAACACCTCGTAAAATCGTGTCCAACGATGTGTTGACACGTGTAATAAACCCTAATGAAGTCAAACGTTGACTATGAGGGACTAATTTCGTCAAAAATCAAAAACCTTGAAAATAGAAGGACTGAATGTGTCAACATGCCTAAACTAGGCCTCTGAGTGACCTTATACGATGTCCGTATTCTCAAATAAGCCACTTGTTGGACGAGAGGAGCCGTTCGCGTAACTATTTGAATGTTTGCACAACGAAGGGTTAAAAGTGTCAACATGTTAATTCTTACCTCTGAGTGACCTTTTAACAAACCGAGAGATTCATGATGTTCGATCATACTCTCAGAAATGCCTAATATTGGCCATTCAAGGCTTTTATGCCAATATGTAATGTTACGCACAAGTTTACAAGTTAAAGGGGTTAAAAGCGTCAACATGTTTAACTATACCTCTGAATGACCTTTTTACGAACCCGAAGCATTTTGGTGTGAAATCTTACCCTCGAGAATGCTTAATATGGGTTACATAGGGCTTTGATGCTATTACATGACGATACGCGCAAGTTTGCACGTTAAAAGGACCAAAAGCGTCAACATCAAAAACTACACCTCTGAGTGATCATTTAAGCGAACTGGAGCGCCGTAATATTTGAGCGTACGCTCGGGAATGCCTAGTATGGGCCTTAGAAGGCTTTGATATCGATAAATGATATTACGCATCACTTTATGCGTTAAAAGGACTAAACGCGTCAACGGATGAAACTACACGTTTGAAAGGTCTTTTGAAGAACCGGGAACTCCGTAATGCTTTGTCATACTATCGAGTGTGCCTAAGTATGGCCACTAATGACCTTATTGTCCCATATTAACATTCCATGAGAAAACTCAAAGTTTTGTGCTAGAAATGTCATTTTGAAAGTTGAAAATGAATTAAAAAGATTAAGGGGCCAATTTTGTCAATCAGCCAAAGCTGATTTCTGGGCCAACTATGCTCGCGGGCTGTGTAGCAGTGGGCCGACTTGTTTCGCGGGCCGCCAGGCCAATGTACAGTGACAACAACCTTTTTTTATTTTTATTGTTTTATTCTTTACTTGAAGGCCACTTATAACAATCTTAAATCATTTAAACAATACCATGGGTGTTAATTGATTCACAAACCTGGTATTACACCTGTTATCATCTTGTAATCCCTCTCAAACACTTTTCATAATCCTACAAATTCTCAAAACCTATAAATAGAAAGTGAGTTCATCCACTTCATTTGCTCATATCTTTCAAACCTTCTCTTCTCTCAAATTATGGAGGTTCCTGACCAAAAAGGAAACTCATTTTAGTAGAAAAGATTGCTAGGACCCTTTGTAACTGTCTTAGCCCCCTCTCTAGTTAAGTTTTCTTATTTAAAAACAAAAAGTCAAAGTTACGTAAAATAGCTTTGACTCTTGGTTTAAACTCAAATGGTCCAGCCATTGTTCGGGGCGAATATGGCCGTGTGACCATAATTAGGTCGGTGTTAATCCCTTAAAAGACCACTTCCTAATTATCTCGTTTGCTTAGTTAATTGTCGGGTCAAACTATTTAATTAAAAAGTCAAACGGGTCAGATTTATAAATAATAATCAAAATTAATAATAAAAAAGGTATAAACCATATTTTATCGCATAAACAACTTAGTAAATAATATTAGAACATGCCTAAGCATGTTCAACTCGACAATTCTGAGTTTAGGGTCGGTTCGCAACCGAAAGTCGCAAAAACTTGACTTTTGCTTTGACTTTCAGTTCTGACCCGAATAAGCTTAAATCCTTTATGTTTTAAGCTCCCATTAAGACCGTATAATGTTGTAGTAGAACCCTATGAGGTTATATTACCTGGTCATTAGTATTCTGAATTATATGCTAGTTTCCGTTATTATGCTTATAAATGCCCATTATGCCCTTATGTTATAAAAACGATATTTTTGAAAATGTGAGAGGACAAAAAGCTTTATTACTGATATATAAGTATGTCACAAAAATTTGACATCAGTTTCTGGTCTCAAACTAAAGTTATGCAAGATATCGTAAACTTAAACTTTTTGTTAATTAAATTGCATTTTTAGTATAAATCATATTTAAGACCAATTTTTGACACCAAACTTATTACCCACTATTATGATATAATTTTTTGGGATTTTTGGAATTTTTGGTCGGATTTTATATTGACCGTAACATAGAGTTCTTGAGTGAATTTGGTAATTGACGATAATGCCCTTTTCATTAATAAAATGAGATTTACATATCAGTAACATACCAAACCTTTTCCTACTGATGTTATATGATAAATAAAATATTTTAAACAGTTGAGGCTGATCAAAATCTCAGAATTTCATAAACATCTCGAATATCGTCAATTATCGACTTTTACGCAAATTAGGCGCATAGTATGGTTTAAAACCATATTTAGCACCTAACACTTGTTACCTACTGATTTTATAAATAAACTTTAATAATTTAACAGTAAGTATAAGTTATGTACTCAGACTTCCAATTTTGTCCCTAAAGCATATGTGAAATGACCAAAATGCCCCTACGGTGCATAGTTTGGCCATAAATGGTGAACCTCACATATGTATGATATCTTACTGATATAACATGATAAAATAAATATTTTACTGAATTTTTTAGACCAGAACCTCAGTTTGCTTTAAAACCTCTTTTATAAATATTAAAATGACTAAAATGCCCCTACGGGACTTAAGTTGGTTTTAAATACTTTTTGGGCATATATGTTAGCATCCTACTGATGTATTAACATATGTTAAGCATAATAACACAAGGGACTTGTATATGGTTCATTTGGTTGCCCGTTATGCATTTACGCGTTCGGATCGGTTTACGTAACTAGTTTACGTAAGTTTGCCGAAACGGGTTTAACCTTATCGTTTATACTTCAAAATCCAGAATGTACTTAGTTTACCCATATTATACAAGTCTTCGTACTTGTTGGGTCTAAATTACATTCTATTCCGGTCATCGCTTAATCTAGCGTATCGTACCGTTTTAGATACTTTAAGCTAGCCGGTCTAAGTCTACGACTTAAATAAGACCGTTAGCATTCTGAATTGGTTACATATTACCATCACTCCAGACTAGAGCCACCCGGTAAAAGCTACCTGCATTTAGTTAGAATGGATACGACTGAGTTATTTTGCTGTGAATCAAGTATTAGCTCATGTAAATACTTTTAACTTATTTTCCGTTATACGGGCTTAGGATACGGTATTATAATAATACCGCTTGGTCGGGTATGAAATCATTTAATCGGATTGTGATTAATAATTTGCATGACCTGTTTTAATCTGTTTTGTTTGATAACATAAACATTGGGGGTTAATACGTTCGTGTCCTGGATATCCTTGGTTCATTTCATTTGTAAATGACCACGACCTATGCACAGGGTGTAGGCATACACCTGGCAGATGCAAATGATAAATAACCCACATGTTGGGGGGGGGATAACTCCTTTGTAGGTTTTATAAGTGGTGAGTTGGTTAATCATGACCGGCTTCCAAACCGACCCCATATGTATGACAAACATGTGAAACTGTATACAAGATTTTATTAAAGATTGTCCCAAGTTATAAATGGTTTGTGCCTTGTGCGCTTAAATCAATTTTCATAAACTCTTTTCAAAAGAGTCAGTTAATTATATTTACCAGTGAAACTGACATATTTTCCAAAGACTAAGTGACAGGTACTACTCGTAACAGGCTGGGAGTTGCTCGGCGTCGAAATAGAGGATCTTGCAAATCCTTAAAAATGCCTTAAAGTCTCCTAAACTTCATTTTATACATTCTGTAAAGATTCACCTGTAGATTTGATATTACAGGCTCGTCTATGATAAATACTTTGATATTTTTAGACATTTGGGTTTGTAATAATATTTTATATTCCAAGACTTCCGCTGTGCTATTCTGTGTATGTTTGACTATGACGATATCAATCTTACGTCACGATACTCCCCACCGGGCCCACCGGAAATATGTGGAAATATCGGGGTGTGACACCTTATTTATCAGTTGTTTTGCAGGATGTGGAAACTGGGCAAAAGTCAGGCATTCTTCTGCATGATGGTTTTCTGTTCAAGGGGAATCAACCATGTATCCCTGATTCCAGTCTTCGCTTGCAGATTATTAACGAGTTACATGGTGAAGGGCATGTTGGTCATGACCGTACTTTACAGCTGGTGCAAGCTTCTTATTTTTGGCCAACTATGAGGAAAGAGGTGGATCGTTATGTGAAGAGGTGTCGTATTTGCCAGGTTTCAAAGGGCACGACTACTAATGTAGGTCTCTATATGCCTTTGCATGTCCTCTCACAGCCATGGGTTGACATTAGTATGGATTTTGTGTTGGGGTTACCTCGTACTTAGAGAGGTAATGATTCTATCTTTGTTGTTGTGGATCGGTTTCCTAAGACGGTCCATTTTATTCCCTGCAAGAAGACGACTGATGCTGTTAATATGGCCCAACTCTTCTTTCGCGATGTGTACCGTTTGCATGGGCTACCTTCTTCTATTGTGTCTGATCGGGATACCCGATTTCGAAGTCATTTTTAGCGTAGTTTGTGGAAGATGGTGAATACTCAACTCAACTTCAGTAGTGCTTATCACCCACAAACTGATGACCAAACTGAAGTTATTAATCGGTCACTTGGTAATAGGCTGAGATGTTTGGTTAGTGATCATGTGAAGGCGTGTGATCAACAATTATGCCAAGCTGAGTTTGCTCATAATCATGTTGTTAATCGGAGCACCGGATTTAGCCTGTTTTAGATAGTTTATTCATCTCAGCCCCGAGGACCACTTGATTTGATGCCGCTTCCTGGTTCTGGATCTGTTCCAAAGAGAGTCCAAGATTTTGTGGAGGGTTTACATGAAGTTCATAAGGTTGTCTATGATAATTTGACCCGAGCTAATATGAAGTATAAGCAAGCTGCTGATCAGAAGCGTAGACATGTTGATTTCGAAGAAGGTGATTTTGTTTGGGTTGCTTTGACTAAAGATCGTTTTTCAGTTGGGGAATACAACAAGTTGTCAGCCAAGAAGATTGGACCAGTTGAAATCGTGGAGAAGATCAATCCGAATGCATATCGTCTAAAGCTGCCTAGTCACATTCGTTGTTCTGATGTGTTTAATGTGAAGCATCTATTGCCTTATTATGGTGATTCTTCTGATGATGAACCTGTTGGTAATTCGAGGGCGAATTTTGTCTTATCCAGGGGGAATGATGCGGATCTAAGTGTGGAGGAGCGAGCCATCTTATATCTGGAGGCTCAAGATCGTGTGACAAAAGGGGCTTTACTAAAATGGCTCTAACTTGGGCTAAGGGGTCCATTTTGGGCGTGCGACCAGGCGAAACGATCGTGAGAGCGAGACCCATCTTTCTACAAACGCCATAGGCGGTTTGGGTCATCGTTCGGGCCCAAAAAACGCTTATTTCTTTGAGTTATTTATCGTGTTTTGTTTTTTATTGCTTTTGGTAGACTTTTATTTCGTTCTAGCTTTTCGCCCAAGTGTTTTTTGTGGCCCGTTTTCAATTTACCTTGTTATTTATATGGATGTAATGGGAGAAAACAAATCAATTTTGGAATATATGAAAAATCATTTTTCTCTCCCAATTCACTAGTGTGTGTTTTGTGTGTGAACTTGTATAATATTTTAAGAACATTTGCATCTCTTGCGAACTTATGGAGCTTCTAAGAATATAGTTTTAAGTAGTTAGGGTTGTATTACACATTTCATGTGATGACACGTGAATTTGTTAGCTAGATATACTAGGAACTTTTACATACCTTGCCAACTAATGCAATTTCTGCAAAGTTAATTATAATAGGTTGGTTGTTTTTTAACACTTTTATATAATAAGCATATTTTTGTGAACTTATGCATATCTTGTAAGACAAGGACTAGACAAATAAGAACAAATGCATAATAAGATTTCCAAACAACAAATTATCGACCACAAAAAACAAATACAAACAAGACTATTACTTTTTATCATAGAATATGAATATTGTCAAAGATTAGGCTCAATAGTTCTACCCAAAACAATGGAAGGGTCATCAAAGATTGCTGAGAGGGCATCTGCGCATTGGCACACCATACTAGAAAGTTCCCAATAATATTTTTTTTGTGTGAACATCAACCATAAAACAAGCTTATGTAATCCAAGTGGAAGGTAGCATAGGATAAAAGCAAAAAAGAACACAGGATATTTTAGAATGTGCTGCATCAGAGAATCAGTACCACCAACTTTCAAAGTTACCCCTTTTGAATACACACTTTTCATTTCTCCATAAATAATGCGACCATTGGCTTGTGTTAGACACTCTGAACCCACAAGTGCATACACGAAAATACTTGCACTTCGCTGGGGGTTAACTCTTTTTAGCCAACTTAAAGAGAGAAGATGGTGAAATTCACTAAGCAGTTTGAGGGCCAACTAATTCCAGAATGGAAAGAAGCTTTCGTTGATTATTGGCAACTGAAGAAATATGTTAAGAAAATCCATCGCGACTCCACTTCTCCTACATCAAAACCGATACAAAAGACCTCCTTAACCAATAGCCTCTGTACCTCCATACAGAAACTTTCATTATTTGGAAATCTACGTCGAGATAGAGAATTCATACATGTACTCAAACTCTCTCTGACTAGTTCTTATTGGCTATCATTTAAATTATGTGTTTTCATCGCTTTATGTTTTTAACATAATGCGATGATGACACATAGTTCAAAACACACGAGGAAATGCCCATTGGCAGATGTTGTACTAATTTTAATCATGGTCCGGACTCTCAAAATCCAAAACTTTTACACTACAAAAAATTTGTTTTTGGAAATTTTCGGCAATTTTGGTAAATTAACAATACGAAGCGAAAAAACAGTTTACTTCCTAATGTGATAAATATATATATGGTTTCAGGTTCACAGTAAAGTTGCATGGACATCTAATAAGGGAGTTCTATACCAAACAGAATTGTTAGAGCAGTCTGATCATAATGAAGCTGCTAGTGCATTTTTCGCCCTTTTGGATCTTCAGCTTAACAAAGTGAATGAATTTTACTTAGCGAAAGAAAAAGCATTCCTTGACAGAGGGGAATGCCTTGAGAAACAATTACATATCCTTGTAGAGCTCAAAACCGCGCTAAAAGATAAGCAGAAAAGTAAAGCTAATTCATCCCACCATGGCTCCAAGGATGAAGTCACTATCTCTGGCATTATATCTTGTGGTAAGATCTTATAATAAAAAAAATGGTCATTGTGTTTTAACTAGATTATTAAACATAAAAAAAAAATGAGAAAATGTATTTCCGGTTTTTAAGATGCGAATTTCTTTTTCACTTGATATTCTTTTGTGTCTCTAAACCAATACTTAACAATTTTTTTATTTTCCCAACACAGATGAAGAATCCAATAGGGGCGTGACAGATCAAACTTTGCCGGATGAGGAAATTATAACAGAAGATATGGAAAAAAATGACATGCAATCTATTGTCTCACCAAGATCAGAAGAAACGGAGGAAAAGATATCCAAAATGGAGGGGCAGAGTCTTTCAGGTTCTATTAGCAACTGCCATGGAAATAACTTGAAAATTCGCATTCCTCTAACCAACCCGACACGTGCATTTTCTTATCTACTTTGGGAAGATTTGATCAACCAGTCATCCAAAAAACACAATTGTCATGGGAAAAAGCTTCACATCAATAAAACAAAGCTCCATCATGCGGAAAAAATGATCCGTGGAGCTCTCGTTGAGCTTTACAAAGGATTAGGATATCTCAAAACTTACAGGTAATGTTTTGATGTTGGTTCATTATTCGATATATAACACGTTATTGAACCATCAAGCCTATGTACAGGAACTTGATCGTATGTGTTCCATTATCACTTGAACTTTATACCATATCTTCACTCACAGAGATAATTTTCTTTCATTTCAAGTAATCTAACATTAACAATCCTTTGACAATTTATTATCTACAGGAACTTGAACATGCTTGCCTTTATAAAGATTTTGAAGAAATTCGACAAAGTAAGTAAATGGGGTAGGCCCAGATTTTCAAGTGGAATGACAAAAATCATATTCATTTGTTTAGCTTCCTTTTTCATTAACTTTTTTATGTTTAACTATATGAGAGGTTTATTTATTTATTTATTTATTTTTTTTAATGTTAACTTGGAAGTGAGTGATGACTTAAGGATAGTTTTTTCGAAGTTGTATGACTAGGGGGATGTCTCTATTTAAGATGGCAACATAATAGTGAAAGTCTAGATTTCCAATTCTCACTTTTATTTAATTTTTATTTATTTCAATTTTCATTCAACATATAATTTATTAAATACAACTTGGTTTTCAAAAAAAAATTACACCGAAGCATATGAAAAAAAAAGAAAAAAGAAAAAAGAAAAAGAAAAAATAACCGAATGTTATCTTTGGTTTTAAAAACATCCCACTTTTTTAAATAGTAAAATTATCCAGATTGGTCATCTTATCATTCACTGTTTTTTTACAGGTTACAAACAAACAAGTTCTTCCCATTTACCTTAAAGTGGTCGAGAGCTCGTACTTCAACTGTTCGAACAAGGTAAAACTGAAATTCGGTTTTGTAAGTTTATTAGTGACTTGAGACATAGCCACATTAATATGTTAAAGAATATCGAAAATGGTTACAGTCGAGTACGAATGTCCTAGTTGTGGGAATAATTCGGACCATATAGTTGAAGTGGCTTTCCATGTCCAATCTTTTCAATGAAGCCAATGTAAACATTGTAGAAATTTAAAGATTCAGGCATTAATTATTTTTCTTTCCAGTTCTCTTCATCATACATCACAATCAATTTATTTGTATGCCAGATTATGAAATTAGCAGATGAAGTTGAGGAGATTTTCGTGAAACAATTTGCAGAAGATGACCGAAGAAAGGCAATGAAATACTTGAAACCGACTCAGCGCAAAGAGTCTCATAGTGTCACCTTTTTCATTGGTATGTCTGCACTTACTTTGGTTCTTTTCATTTTTGACTATGAATATAATTGGCCACTAAAAGTAAAAGATCAAGAACAGGAAGATAATATAAAAGAACAAGGGCCCCTTTCCAAATCATCTTTCCATTACTGGGGCATACGCCTTGGTTCCATCGTGATTAAATTGATGCACAAAATTAATAGAATACAGTTACAAATTCATAATTGATAGAAAACAGATAGTTGTGCAGAAATTGAGGTGTTCCAAGTGATAACCATTTGATATAGGATTTATTTGTCTTGTTTATACACTACGTATAACAACTATGTAATTTATCACGAGTAGTATAAATCCATAAAAAAATATAAATTTGTGAAAAATAATAAATAAGCACAAGTACTTCAAGATTATAAGTATGTCAGAATATTGAAAACTCCACTCTCTAATGTAGAAATAACAAAAAAGTGCACTCAAGTTACAGGAACATTAACCAAAAAAAAAATATTGAAAAAAGTACCCAATTAAATTTCCATGTATTAGAAATCTGAGATGCAGTGAACTTTTTCAAGGTTAAAAACTGTCAATGCTTTTGCGTGTGGAATTCTGATTGATTTCTTTATGTCTTTAAGCGGAGATTTCGAATAAATAGTCTGTACATATTTTTCATAAACGTTTTGCAGATATATACATTTTTTAAGTGTTGTATGAATATGTTAAACAAAAGTGCAACTTTAATTAATTTGTTGTAGTGGCAATTTCATGCATCATGGTCTTTGTTTGCGTTAAATTTGGTTTGCTTGAACTATAATATTTAAAAAGTGGCTCAAGTGGATCACATTACCACTACAAGATAACCTGTAAAAGACCTTGGTAGTCAAAGATATAAATCTACTTTTCTAGCTAAAGGTGGCTTGCTAGAGAAAATAGATCTTTTATAGGCTTGCATACAATGAAGCCACTCACAGTTGATTGACTTATCTTGGTCCCTACAAGGATAAAGGCAGCAAATGTGGTACTTGGCTTTTCTGATTGCCACTAAAATATGTGGAAAACCAACACACCATAGAATTCTAGTGCATCATATTGAAGTGTGATCTTTCTCAGCACCAAATCTTAGTGTTTGTCATAGAAGCACGAACATATATGTTTGTCCAACAGCCAATGTTGTAGAAGGCGCTAGGCGCTAGTCGGGCGGTGAGGTACTGCCTAGGGATTAATCGGGATTAATCGGATTGGACTTTTTAAGTATAATTTTACAAATTTTATATATATATGCAGATAACTTTATACTTTTTATTAATAAATTTACAGGTTTAGGAGATAACTTTATACTTTTTGTTAATAAATTTAAAGTTTAGGAACCATATGTAAACTAGTGAAAGATAGAGGGGGTTAAATGTTAAAATACCTAAACTTAAATGTTAAAATAGGTTTATAACTAAAATTTGGGCTTTAAACCATAGGCTAGGTTTCAAAAGTTGGGTTTTTTGGGTCAAAAAACATGGGCCCGATTAGTCCAATTTTGACTGACTTTTACCGATTTTGTCCGACTTTGACCGATTTTGACTTTGACCGATTTTTTTGACCGACTTGGATAAATTTAGGCGATAATTCCGATTAGCGCCTAGGCGCCGATTAAGCGGCCACGTAGGTCGATTTCTGCAACATTGCCAACAGCCACAAGACACAATTTTGTGTTAGAAGGTTCTTTTATAGGAAAAACATGAAAATATCCATTATGACCAAGAAAATTAACAAAAGTAGCCTGGCCTTTTTAAAAATTACCAATCAAGAAAAGTGGGCGACAAGTGTCTTTTGGCGCAATAGATTTCAATTTGTCGCATCAAATTTCAATTTGGCAAAGCATATTCATCCTGGCGCAGTACATCCATTCTGTTGCATCAGCGGCCCAGAAATTAAAAAGATATGATTTTTGTTTTTAAATTAAAACATGCCGCAAGTGATTCAAAAGTGGCTCCTAAAATTTCACTCCGCCACGGCATAATCTAATCGAGGGTATATAAAACATGTCAAATGACTATTTTCACACTTTCATTAAAGTCAAGTTTATTTTGTTAATATACTCGGTCAAAATAGATACTGTCGTGATTTTCCGTTATTTTAATAGTTCAATGCATGAACCCTAGGCTGCAAGATACTAGAGTTGTAAGGCCATGAAGATAGCTTAAGACTTAGAACGATATCAATTTTTTTTGTGTTTGATGTTCGCGTATGGTTTTATATATAGGTCTATTTACCGGATGCTTCATTGCGCTCCTTATTGGGTATGCCATCATAGCTCATACCACCGGAACATATGGACCACAAAGTAATACTGTCTACATGGAAACCGTATACCCTCTTCTTAGGTATGCGATGATCTTATAAATTAATATAAAAGATCAATGTTAAAACTAAATATGTTGATGATGAGAGTGATAACATATTCCTTTCTTGCAGCATGTTCAGCCTGTTATTTTTGCACCTTTTCCTCTATGGATGTAACATCTACATGTGGAGGAAAAACCGTATAAATTATAGCTTTATCTTTGAGTTGTCGCCAAGAAAAGAACTCAAGTATAGAGATGTCTTCTTGATTAGTACCTTGTCAATGACAGTTGTAGTGGGGGTCCTTTTTGTTCACATGTCACTGATGGACAAAGGCTATTCTTATTCTCAAGTTGACTTAATACCTGGTCTTCTGTTATTGGTAATCTAATTACTATATTCTCTTAGAAATTATTCTATAATTTAGAACTATTTAAGTGGAATAGTACAAATAAGAAGATTCTGAAACATCATAACCCTTTCTATTTTACAGGCTTTTTTAGTGTTGCTTATGTGTCCCATCAACGTCGTTTACAAGTCAAGCCGCTACCGTCTACTTAGCGTACTTAGAAACATAATTTTATCTCCTCTTTACAAGGTTGTCATGCTGGATTTCTTCATGGCTGATCAACTTTGTAGCCAGGTCTGACAATAAACTTAGTATTATTATCCTTTTTTATGTACTGCGAATGCCAATGATCTCTAGATCAAGTGGTGGAGGGCTTGCATTTCTCTTGAGAGATGCAGGTTCGACTTCCACTTGGTGCAGAGTGAGGCACTGGTGGGCAATGATAGGAGACCCAGGGAAACCTGGGTTGGATCGTTGAGCCAAACGGGTTTTACCGGTAATTTCACTGTCGTGCCTACGGGCGGGTGGATTACCGGGTTTTCCCCGGAATTGGTGGTGGACTCGGGTTACTCTCGGAGTACTCCGTTTGTCCAGTGGATGCCCCGAGAGTGCTTGGGTTTGAGTTTGTTGGCCGTTCAAAAAAATGTACCGCGAATGAGGGAGGGGCTTTCAAACCAGAACTTACAAATTATTTATCAGTTTATTTTGTGGCAAAATTCATAAGTTTTTTATATGATTACAAAAGTTCTAAGCACCTACGTTATTGACTTCGTCACTGCACGCAATGTTGAAACTACAGAACTCCAAAATTTGTAATCTTCGATAAATCAGTATTTTAAGTCACAAAAAAATGTTTCACACAGACTTTTTTTTTTTTTTTTTGAAACAGGTACCAATGCTTAGGAACCTTGAATATGTAGGGTGCTACTACATAACTGGGAGTTACAAAACTCAAGACTATGGATATTGTGTTGGCACTAAAAAATTCAGAGATCTTGCCTATGTAGTTTCCTTTCTCCCTTATTACTGGCGAGCTATGCAGGTTTGGCGAAAATCTATTCTTGCTGAAAAAACCTCCAGCTCAGTTGATTGATGACTTTGCATTAACGATGTGCTGATATTCGGTTTTCACATTTTAAATTATTGTTGTGTAGTGTGCTCGGAGGTGGCTTGATGAAGGTGACACAGGCCATTTGATTAACTTGGGGAAATATGCATCTGCAATGTTAGCAGCGGGGGCAAAATTGGGATATGAACAAGAAAAGAGTGTGGGATGGCTATGTGTGGTGGTGATAATGTCAAGCATCGCAACAGTGTACCAATTGTATTGGGACTTTGTAAAGGATTGGGGTTTGCTACAGATGAACTCTAAGAACCCATGGTTAAGAAATGAATTGATTCTGCGCCAGAAGTTCATTTACTTCTTCTCCATGGTATATATACTTATGTTTGATATTCTACACACAACACATGATCATTAATATGATTAATAGTAACTTATAAAGGGATATATATGAAATATATAGAACTTTCATTGGCAAACCCATGTGAGAACTGTGTTGAATTTTCCTTGGCAACATATTTTTTCAGGGGTTGAATCTTGTTCTGAGACTAGCTTGGATACAAACTGTCCTACATTACAATTTTGGAGGTGTCGATTACAGATTGACAGGGCTATTTTTTGCGGCCCTTGAAGTCATTAGAAGAGGCCACTGGAATTTCTACAGGTACACAACACATTCCTTTTGGAGTTAAGTGTGTTTTTACTTCTATGTAATAACTAACTTTGTAATCATATATAAGAAACTTGATATATATTGTAAAATAAAAGTTGGGAACTTAATGCAGCTATAGCTACTAGACATTAACTTTTTTCGAACGATATTTAAGGACAAGTGCATCGATTTTGAATACATTGAATAGTGAATCCGACCTTAGAATTCAGACACTATGCTAAACAATAATAGCTTACATGTGCATATTGCCTTTCCAATGGTCCTGCAGGTTGGAGAATGAGCATCTGAATAATGCGGGCAAGTTTAGAGCAGTAAAGACGGTACCTCTTCCATTCCAAGAAGTGCACGAGCAGGATTGATGATCAAATATTCATATGCAAATTCTCACCAAGAGTTGATAGTAGAATAGGATTCGTCAACCGAGCAACTAATGGTTCACAAGGGAACCTCCTAGCTTCACAAGTTGAGGCATTAGGATCTTAATTTGTTCTTCTTTAGCTTTCTTGGGACAGGTTGTGCATAGAGTTCATATATGTACACAAATCTAAGATACCCTATATTTGGCTTCTTCACTGATAGATTTTTTAGCGTTGTACCAATGAATGCTCCGGTGTGTACCATGAAATTTAGTTGCATTATTGAAGTTTTTCTCTGTTTTCTTTCAATGACAATATTATTGTGTTGAGTGGTTACTTAGTAATCTAGAAAGCTAGGGATGGTAGTGTAAAGTCTTAATACTGGGCATTTAATTTTTAACATATTAGCGTGTAATATAGAAAGTAGCAAGTTGTGTTCCTGGGTAGTTGATCTGTGTGTTTTACATATGTTCTATAGCACAATATTGAATAAATGCATTAACCAACTGTTATATCACCTTCAAATGTTTTATTAGTTTATGGGTTCAACACAAAATATGCTTAAATCGTTGATTTTGGCTGAGCAAGTTAGACCATCCTCCGCCCAGGGCTGTGGACACCCTTGTGTGACGAGACAAATGATGACCGTCGTTTTTCTAATGCAAAAACTTAAATTACCTAAATATCTATGGTGGTTAGTATTACACATCTTGTTTGATTATAAAAGAAAATAAGTAAAGTTCGATTAAAGATTGAATTAAGCTAAAGCTAAACTAATTTGAAATTAAAGAGAGAAGCAAGAAACACACAAAAATACGATAGTTGGAACCGATTACAATGATAAGGAACGAGCACTTAACTCCGGTTTCAGGTTTGCCTACTTAGTTGTAAAACATAATCGGTGAGAGAAAATGTTTGATCGGCTACATAGACATGACTTATATTGATCCTACTAGTGACCTAGACGACCATCCAATATACTTACACACCAATCATGGTTTAACTTGTGCAAAAACCTAATTACCTACATAGCTATGATGGTTAGCATTACACATCTTGTTTGATTATAAATACAAATGTGTAAAGTTCGACTGGAGATTGAATTAAGCAAGAGCTAAACTAAATTGCAATTAAATTGAAAAGCAAGAAACACACAAAAACACGAGAGTTGGACCTAATTACAATAATATGGAACGATAACTCAATTCCGGTTTCAGGTTTGCCTACTTAGTTGCAAGACATAATCGGTAAGAGTAAATGTTTAGTTGGCTACATAAACATAACTTATATTGATCCTACTACTAAGCTAGACCTAGTTGGCTACATAGACAACTTATATTGCTCCAACTACTAAGCTAGACCACCATCCATATACTTACACAACCATCCAATAGTTAACTAAAGTAATGGAATAAACAAGTGTATAGAATGAACTAAGGAATAGAATGAAATGAATAAAATTCTTATATTGGGAAAGAATCACATTCTTATGGAATGATCCATTCCATTACCACATAATAACCAAACATATTTTTTTTCATTCCATTCGGGATTTTTCCATAGAACCGGGGGGTGAAAACGTATATACCCAAAAATTTCTATACGAAAACTATATATATAACACTATTGAGCGAAAAATTCGGGGGTTGAATTGTTTACCAAACTTAAATATAAAACAATCAAACCGTAGTCCGGTAGTGATCAACGGAAAAAACTAGTTGAACAGGAGATTGGAAAGAATTACATACTGTGTCGTTCTGCATGCCAAGAACTCCACCGACCAACAACCTTCCGCATATGCGTTACAGCAGCCCCAACTGGACGGTTTACGTAACCATCGGTTTTCAAGTTTTCCTTTATTCGCAGCCCACACTTTAATCAACTAGCCCAAGGCTCATATAGCATCTAACTCCTCTTGTGGTGCATGTTTCTTGGGTTGGGCTTTTTGTTTCAAAATTATGTGGAGTGGATTTTTATTGGTTGTATTATCTGCATTGATGACTTATAAGAAAGATTAATCTTTGAATTTTAATCATTTTAAATGTAGCAATGGGTGAAAATATTATAAACATAGATGATTTACTACTGAAAACACTAATTATATAACTGTTTTAACTATTTTTATTTATCTTATACAATATTTTAATTTAAATGTATTAGTTTACTAAAAAAATCTATGTTTACTTTTTAACATATTAGTTATGTTTTTGTAAATATATTATTTAGCGGACAAAATAGTTTGATTATGAAAAATAAAATGTAAGGATATTTGTAAGGTTGGAGAGAAAATATTTGTTTTTAAAAAATGAGTGAAATCTGATATGAGAGTTAATTAATGTGTGTTGTTGATGTTATAGGTTGGAGACGATGTAATGTTAGATAATTTTATTCATTGAGTTGTAATGTAACAATACTAAAAAGTGAAAACCTATGTGAAGTTAGAGGTGCACAAATAAGATTTTTTTTTAAGAAAAACCCGATCGGATTTATCTAGTCGGATGCAATTAAACGACGGTCAACACTGAACTGTGAAAATCTGGATCGGATCTTATCCGGTTCAAAGGTCCATAAAACTTAATCCTATACACCCTAATCGATTTATCCAAAACGGGATTTTTTAAAGAAAAACCGGATCAGATTTATCTAGTTGGATACAATTAAATGATGGCCAATACTAAACTGTAAAAATCTGTTTATCCGATTCTAGGGTCCATAAAACTCGATCCTATACACCCCAATCGGTTTATCTAAATTCGGATTTAAAAAAAAGATTTCGGATTTTTTAAAATAAAAACAAATGAAAGACGTGAATAAAAAAACTAAACCAAAAAAAATATTATATTACTTAGTTTTAAAATTTTTAGTGGTTATATAACATAAATCTATATCTATATCTATACTCTATAATAAAAGAAACCAATAGAGGGACACTTGTCATTATTCTAGACCATCCTTATTTGTAGATAATTATTATTTAATTTAAATTATTAAATATTTGTATTTTTTTTTAAAATAGTTAGTTTTATTTGGATTAACTTAAAATAGGCATACATACATAAAATATAATCAAAGGTGAGTTCTTTGAAAATTTTCAAATCAGATATATCAAAGGTGAGTTCTTTGAAATTTTCAAATCAAATATACATACATAAAAAAATAATACGATAGTGATAGTTAGTTAATTCGCCCATGGGCAAAGAAAACAAACCAAACATCAATGTTTTGAGTTTTTTTTTATTTACTTTTTTAACATATCTGTTTATAAATAAAAAATACGGGTTGAATAAATGTAATTTTATAGATTAAATAATAAAAAGTTATATCTTTATGAACTCCGTATATTGTACGGGTTAAATAAATATAATTTTATTATATTATTATTTAAGATATATATTCTATTAAATAATTTATTTAGAAAATATATCATTAATATTAATTTAGTATTTTTATAATATATTTTCTTAGAAATAGGGATAGGTTATATGATAGTTTTATTATATCTTAGAGAGTTTATTTTAAACATCAAAATTAGTTATACATGCCTTTACATCCAAATTTAAGCAACATGTTCAAACTACCTATGACAACTTTTATAATCAGTAGTATGTTTTAAATTTATTTATTTAAATAAAATATTATATATTTTTAAATATGTTTTATAAAAAAGAAAGAATAGAACTTAAGATGTAATTTTGTTATTATCATATTAAAATAAAATTATTATTATTTAATAGGAGAGAAAAAGGCAGGAAATCAAAATCTAAAATTACTCAAAAGTCAATCCATGTAATACACAGTTTTTTTAAGATATAACTTTTTGATTATTGCTATACAAAATTACATTTATTCAAGATATCACTTTCTTTATTAACTATACCAAATTACATTTATTCAACCCGTGTAATACACGTGGTTTTTAAAAGATATATTCTTTTATTATTTGGTATATAAATTTGATTTATTCAACTCGTACAATACATGGGGTTTTTTAAGAAATAACTTTTACTTATTATTTAGTATTTTTTTTATTATTTGATATATAAAATTACATTTATTCTGTCAGTACAACAATACTCGTGGTTCTTAAAGACATAACTTTTTTATTATTTAATATATAAAATTACATTTATTTAATGCATCTAATAAACGAGATTTTTAAAGATATATTGTTACATTATTTAGTATATAAATTTACATTTATTCAGCACGTGTAACACACGGGGTTCTAACCTAGTGGTTTATAAATGTAGAAAAATAAATGAATAAATAAAATAAACTAAGCAAATTTGATCTTTGCAGATTTTTATAAGTAATATAAAATGATTTGATTAAAAAACATACAATATAAATTTTACATATATACATAACTCAATATATTCATGTTAAAATTAAGAAACTGGATTGGATCCGATGCGAGAATATCCGGAAAAATCCAGTTTGTTAAAAAATCTAAAACTCGGAATTTCGGATTGGATCCGGCTGATCCTTCTGGATTGTATCCTGTTTCAAAAAATCCAGTTTCCCCATTGGATCGGTTTCGAATTTTTTATCGGTTTCAGATTCATATGTTTTGTACATCTATACAATTCGATCGGATCAGTTTGGATTTATGTGAAGTTGTGAACTACAATTCGATGATCCAATAATCGGTAGAGCTAAGAATCCAATGGGCTGTAATTTATTTAAAGTATGCTACTGAAGGAATATGGGCCGTAATCTTGGGGCTGTGCTAATTTATACGGCTTGACTCAGCACGGGAATAAAAAGAAAAACAACGGCAAGTTCTATCACACAAAGGGGACAAGACTCGAGACAGAACTTGCCAGTAACTGGAAACGCATGAATCCAAAGAAGAGTCTCTTCTTGTTTTTATAATTGTGTTGTTATTTCTTAATCTAGGAATCCATAAGCAAAATAGAAGAATGATTTTAATTAATCAAACTTAGAATGGACATTAGTGACACCATCATATTTTTCAATTTTTATAACTCGCTGACTGTTAACTCATGATCACAATTAGTAGGGTTTGAGTTTAGATTTGTATTCGGTGATTAGTGAATTTGTTTCTAGATATGAATGTGATTTTGTTTTTTAGATTGACATGAGTAGATTCATGTCTCTAACGTATGTAAGTGTTTAAAGCAAGCTTTTCATGATCACTTTGTACATTTCTACTTTATTGATAAAGTGTCCCAAAGTGTGTTGATGATTAAACCAGGTGTACGATATTGATAAAGCGTCTAAAAGTGCATTTCTACTTTACAATCACTTCATGCATTTTTGCTTTGTCAATTAGAGTTGTTAAAACTAGGTGTCAGATTGAAGTGACCATTAATTCTTGATCATTTACGTGTGTTAAACAAGGTAGATCTATATAGCTTACTAGAGTGGTAAGTCCAGCGAGATTATACATGGTACTATCAAATCCAAACATGAATGTAATTGCTTGTTTCATATCTCGTATTTTTGTTGTTGTTTATTTGTTTTTCTTAGTTTAATTACAGTTTAGATTAACATTACTTTAATTCAATTCTAATCAACATCTTTGAGTTTATACATCTATAATAAAATAAAACGAGTAATACTACTCAAACGTTACTATGGTTACAATTGTCAAATGGTAAAACACTGAATTGCTTATTGAATCACTAGGTGATTACAATATATAAGGATGGTACGAAACCTTAATTGAGCACGTGAGCTCACACAAATAAACCTTCTAATACGCCCGCACAGTCAGAGCGGAAGGAAACTAAAGCTTAGACCGAAAAAAAACACATAAAAACAAAATAAACGCTAAAAGATATGATCTTCAATCTTGGTCAAAACATTTGCCAAAATACCATAATTACTTCAACCCATATGCCCCGCTTGCGGTGTGTACATATAATGTATATATGTGTGGGCGCTCGAGGGACAAAAGTGAAATGGTACTAACTTTAACGTTATTTTACTAATCTCGTGAAAATAACGTTAAAAGCGACGGATGGTTAATCATGCATCATGTGGTGACGTTGATAGCAGAAAGACACGGGGTACATGCACCAATCAGTCTCTATCCTGATTGTTTGAGTGTTATGTGTCTTAGGTCCAAGGCTTGATACAAAACTACAATCGAGCCGGGGGTCTCACTGGAAGCAGCCTCTTTATTCCTACGGGGTAGAGGTAAGGCTGTCTACATCTACCCTCGTCAGAACCTACCTTTGCTTTGCTATTGGAGGTATTTACTGAGTATGATGATGATGATGATGATGATGATGACGACGACGACGACTTCAACCCATAATCTTCAATCATCCACAATCCTGAATGATGTCGTACTCCTATGAAAAGCATCCAATGCGGCAGCGTGGCGGCGGCGGGCAGTGGTGCGGCAACGGCGGCGCAGCGACAGGGAGCAGCTTGACCCGTAGTCATCAAGATGAGAAAGCCGTTGATATTGTAGATGCCTGTTGAAGTTGAAAACTGACTTAAAAGATATCTCCATGTTGAAATAAATGAACAGGCTGTGTGCATGATTTTTTTTTTATTAAAAACAGCTGCAAGAAAAGTTGTAATCAGCATGTTGCGTGCCCGATGAAAGTAATCATCAACCTAATTACTTCTTTGGTGGGTGGCGACCAAGAGAATATGTTTTAGGCGACAAAGAAGATGAAGACGTGCGGCAGAGGTGCTACGGTGCTACGATCGTAATCGCTTGTGATGACAATGGTGAAACTTGATGTCTTGAAAACATATTTGGATATGTGGCTTGAGTCTTTAACCGATAACGAAGCTTTATTTAGAATGGGAAATAAGAAAGGTGGGACAGAAAAAAAAACTAAAACGAAAACAAAAGGTAGTCGGACAGGGCGACGGAGGTAGTGGTGGCACGCCGCCCTCTTTATGGGTTTTCTTAAGTAGCGATGGCTAGGGTTTGGTTATTTGTGTGTGACGTAGCGGAAACGGTATAGAGCCTTTGCTGGCTATGATACCATGTCAAATTACTATGTTTTTATACTTAGTTAACCCCTGCTTACCTTGATTCGATCAGTAATAGTGTAACAACTCCCAAAACACCTTATAAGGACTCCTGATCGAAACCACGAACTTGTACGGCGCGTCCCTAAAACTTCCGCGACACGCGGGGGAGTACCAGGACATGTGTTACCCGAGCGCGACATGTGGCAAGGCTACACATCTGACAAAGCCTGTCTAGGAAAAATAGGTGTCTCAGGCGACACGGGGGGGGGGGGGGGGGTGTCCCCGTACCAATCGCGACGCGCGGGAGGTGCCCAAATGACCTATAAATGCAGCATCGTGGGACTCAAGTTTCTGCACATTTACATTTGAATTTTCACAAACTCTGCTCTCTCGAATTTTCACGAACCCTGATCACTAATTCGATACCCTGTCCGATCGATCTGAAACCCAGCAACGGATGCCAAAGTACTGCCTGATAAGGCTTTACTTTGTTAACTATGTTGGGGTTTTGATCTCGTGATGTATCATTTAACTTTGAATTGGTTTGATGCACTGACACGTGTTGCATTGTATTTTTATTAGGAACTCAGGTTTAGCACCAGGAAGCTTTAATCTAAAACCCTAAATCTACAAAGTGAGTCATTCTTTATTTTACCAAATGCATTTTGAAAACCCTAAATATTTTTCAGTTATACTTACAGTGATTAAGTTTTTGTAATCTGAAATTATTGTCGGTATGTGCGGTTTTGTATACACTACTTGATAATCATCACTATTGGACGAAAGTTAGCCAATGAGTGATATGACCACCGTCACATCAGAACTGCCACCATGCGACAAATACTGATTGAGTATTTGATAGATATAAACAAATGTAAAAACCCTTGATGTTGTAAATTATAACAATGTGTCTTTTTAAACAAATGAATGAACTCACTAGTATTTTTCGCTGAACGCGTTTCAGGTAACTTACTATGAAGGTAATAGAAGCCTGCTATAGAGCACTGAAGGCATAAATAAAGTGGCTATGATTACCCGAATAAAAGAAGAAATTTATGTTTTATTAATTAGGGTTTATCCCTATAAAATCATTTGATTGTAAGATGGGTGTTATCCCATTTGTTTAATATTAAACTTTGGTGTTTTACAAACTCTGAAATATTTCCTAACTACGATCCTAATAATATTTTCCGCTGCAAATTTAATAAACACCGGTACCATCTATAACGGGTTCACGGCTCTCGCCCAGGGTGTGGTCGGGGGCTGTGACAGATAGGGATATGGATATCTGAAATTCCATGTTTCAGTTTTGTGATTCTCTGTTTTAATCATCTCATGCTTTCCGGGCACATGCCCTTGATACCCAAAATATATTACCTCCATTGTTACAGCAAAGGTATCATAATTCAAATTCTTCTCATATCAAGAAAATCGATGCTCATCATATGTTCAATGAAATGCTTGCCATGTAAAAACCAACGATGCATGAAAAAGGTAAGTACAATAGAATTTAAAACTTAAAACAGTTGTTGTTAAAAACTCCTCGGTGACACCATCACAACGATAAGACGATAAAAGGCTTGATATATATTATTGAACAATTAGGTTACAATATATAGGGATGGTACGAAACCCTAATTGAGCTTGTGAGCTCACACCAATAATCCTTCTAATACAATGCCCAATTCACCCTGGTTATTTAGCTTAACTATCTCTTTGAATGATTTGATGACCGTCATCAAAATGTAGTCATTTCCCATGTTGCTGGTGCGCTTAGTATTATTTTACTTTATCTGCATTTGTTTCTTTACATTTTAGAGCCTTGAGTACTTTAATCGCATCGTAGATATATAGAATTGGCTATTATATTTAAGTTGTGAGAGCCGAATTCACCTGTTTGAAGAGACAAAGAGTGCCCATGGTTTCGTAAAATGTATAGGATCATGAGGATGGTATTAGTGCTAGGAGAAGATATATGATGGTGGACTATGAATATTCAAACTCGTGTACATATTGCGAGACCAAAATCTCATGCACCAAGATTGTCCGTGTTGAGTACTAAGGAGTAAGCATATTTAAAAAGCTACGCATGTTATCATTAAATGAAATATGAAGCCTCACACTTATCTCATTCGTATGATGCCTCACCATTATTCAATTTACAAGGATATTAGCAGTCAAAAATGGGTTACCAAATTGAGCAATATTTGGATGTCAAATAGTTCGGAACCAACCTTTTCAAGTTACCGGGAGGAGTAGAATACCTATTGGTGGACACACATCCAAAGCCTCACCTAAAGCTACAAACAATATCCATCCAGCCTAAAGTCAATTTGAATTGAACTGGGTCTGCTTAGTCTAATCCCAACCTAACACATGAAAGGCTCTCATGGCACTTCAACCCACAATGCAAGCATGTGCCAGTCAATTTTCAGCTATTTTTATTTCAATGTTATTTTGTTTCAAACTTTCTTTTATTTTATTTGACTTTTTCAACTTAGTTTCTTTAATTTTCTAAGTGTAAACATAGTGGGCGGTTATTCTGGTTTTTCCTCCCTTTTGTAATGGTCGTGAAAGAATGGAAAAGACAGATTTTGAATTTTACAAAAAAAAAAAAAAAACTTTGAATTATTTTTGAGAATTTGTATCTTCCTTGCTATTCTAATAAGTTGGCAGGATCAGAAGGTGATCTAGGAACCCTGTATTGATACTCACATGGTTAACCTATATCATGGGAATTGGGACCACATTTGCCCAACGGATCTTTGAGTGGTGTGGCTATAACTCGACACTACGTTGAATTAACATCAATTTTATCCATCTGGGTTGTCTTTGATCCAGTTACTAAATCTCTATATATCATATAGTATCAGAGCTATGTAGACCCAAAGTGTTTTTGAGATGAAGAAATTGAAAGCCGAAACCCTTGAGACCGATGGAAGGGAGGTGGTGTAATAAATGAAAGCTATGCAAGATCATAGTCAAGAAATAATGGTTTCTCAGAGCAAATGAGTGGACGATGACATCAATTCTAGTGGACCAAGCGGGTGAGGAACCAATGGCAACAAGGATTAATTTGGTTGGCACCCGAGTTACATTAAGATGTATATACATAAGTTTGAAGGCAAATTAGATCCAGATGCTGTGGAGCTGCATACTTATGAGACTTTGGCTGAATTGACAGTGCTGGCCCATGAAGTTGATTCTCAGTAGCAACCCATAAATTAACAGTGCTAGCCCACTTGGTCCACATTCAAGCCCAATGTTAATTTAAACCCAATTTCACCGCAAAATCCACCACCCCTTTTAACTCTAAAACACTAGTCTCTTTTTCCCAGAACTCCGACTCACCTAAAGAGCCAAGAGAAGTTATAGATGCCAAGGTCTGGGGCATATAGCCTCCGAGTGTACCAACAAATGAGTGATCACCCTTGCTGATTTTGAGTTAGCTAGGGGATGAATTAGGTAGTGAGGTCTCCCCTGAACTGATCGTAGAACCTGACCCAATGAAAGAGATGGTGGGCCTCGATAAGGGCGATTTCTTAGTAACCCGATGAACATGAAGCACCACTCCAGTTCGGGAACAAGTTCTTCAGTGAGAATCAATTTTTCAAACCACATGTACTATTGCATAAGGTGTATGTACCATGATAATCGATTGGGGTAGTTGGATGAATGTAGCATCTCAGACCCTTGTTGACAAATTAAACTTGAGCACCTAGCCTCATTTGGCACCCTACATAAATCAGTGGTTGGACCATGGCAAAGGCATTCAGGTATCTCACTGAGTACTTATCTCCCTGAGTATTGGTAGCTCATATATGAATGAGGTATGGTGTGGTGTGGTGTGACGTCCTTCCGATGGACACCTGTCACATACTTTTGGGTCACCCGTGGCAATTTGATCATCGGGTGACACATGAGGGGTATAAAAATACATACTTCTTCTCCCACTAACCAATCGAAAAAATCCCCACCTTTGAGTACACCACTTAAGGTAGGCCAATTTGAGTTCAAGACTTTTTAGGAGTTCATTTTAGCAGGACTTGATAAAGACTCGGAACCTGTAGCCAGCCAACTAAACCCACTTATTCAGCCCTTGTTACAATCCTATGCTCGAGTATTCCCAACCAAAATACCCTCCAGATTACTTCCAATTAAGGAGCGGTCTTACCCAACAAACTAGCCTACCGTACTAATCCGTAAGAGACGAATGAAATAAAAAAACAGGCTGATGCTTTGTTACATAAGGGGCTTATTCGTGAATCACTCAGCCTATGCACCGTACCAACATTACTAGTTCTGAAGAAGAATGGTGAATGGCGTATGTGTATGGACAGACGGTCTATTAATAAGATCACCATTAAGTATTGGTTTCCAATTTCTCGGTTAAATGATTTACTCGATGAACTACATGGTGCAACGATGTTCTCCAAGGTTGATCTAAGGAATGGGTACCATCAAATCCGAATACAAGATGGAGACGAATGGAAAAAATAACCTTCAAAACCAAAGACAGGCTTTATTAGTGGCTTGCCATACCATTTGGGCTATCGAATGCTCCCAACACCTTTATGCGCTTAATGAATAAGGTATTGAAACCTTTTCTAGGCCGATTTGTTGTTGTGTACTTTGATGACATCCTCATATATAACCACACAGTTGGTTAACATTAGGACCATCTACAACAATTATCTGAGGTGTTAAGCGAGGAAAAGTTGTATGGAAATTTAGAAAGCTGTGAGTTTTTCGCGACTCAAGTTACATTCCTTTGGTATCTTGTATCTGCTCAGGGCATCCACGTGGATGAAAAGAAAACTCATACGATTCGTCATTGGCCTACATCTCAGTCGATACAGCAGGTTTGTAGTTTTCACAGATTGGCCTCCTTTTATAGGCATTTCATCAAAAACTCTAGTTCTTTCGTGGCTCCCATGACTGAGGTTACTAAGTCCAAACAATTTGAATAGACCCTCAAGCTTAGTCTGAGTTTGAAGAACTCAAGAGGTTGTTATCTTCTACTCTGGTGCTCGCTCACTCTTCCTTGTTTTGAGAAGGTGTTCGAGGTTGCGTGTGATGCCTCAGGCGTGGGTATTGGGGTAGTTTAAACGCAATTAGGGCGTCTGATGGCATACTTCAATGAGAAATGAAATGATACTAAGACACGATACTCCACGTATGACAAAGAGTTTTATGCAATCATCTAAGCCTTAGATAATTAGCAGCACTATTTAATCTCCAAAGAGTTTATTTTCCACGCCGATCACGAAGCGCTTAAATACAATCAAGGGCAGCATAAGCTACAATCGCGGCGCTAAATGGGTCGAGTTTTTGCAGGGTTTTAATTTCACTATAAAGCATAAATCTGGTAAACTTAACAAAGGCGATGCTCCCTGTCTCGTAATACTCAATCCTCACTTTATTACAGCTCTGAGTTATTGGGTTGGAACTCATCAACGAAGTGTCCCCGTTGATCCATATTTTGGCGCCATCTTTTTAACATGCCAAAGGTGCTTATCACATGTTTAGGGCTTTCTTTTTAAACAACCGTTATTGTTCAGTCCCTGCGATAGTATTCACGTGTCGTTAATCACAGAGGTTCATGAAGATGGCTTAGCCAGACACCTGGGTATTGACAAAACTACTTCGATGTTACAATCCCGATTCTTTTGGCTGTAATTGATGCTATATGTGACCCACATCATCCGTCAATGTCTTCCTTGTCACAAAGCCAAAAGTCACTCCTTTCCTCATGGGTTATATCTTGCAGTTGCCCGTACCCGTGTCCCTATGGGAGGACGTTAATCTGGATTTTATTACCAGTATGCCCCGCATGCAACGCCACAAGGATTCTATCATGGTGGTGGTGGATCGCTTCTCAAAGATGGCCCATTACGTGGCCTGTCATACCACTTATGACTTCGTTCAAATTTCTTCCCTTTATTTTCGGAACATTCTTTGACTCAATAGGATACCCAAGGCAGTGATTAGTGACTGTGACGTCAAATTCCTTAGCCACTTCTAGGTGACATTGTGGCATAAACTGGATACTACCCTAAAGTCTAGCACTACCTGCCATCAAACGGATGGACAAACGTAAGCCACCAACCGAACTCTTGGATCTCTACTGTCACACCCCCAAAATCACCCATGCGGAGTATCACCGCTTGGAGGCGTGACATGACCAGGATCGAGCCACCAATCATATTGAACAACGTAATAAGTAAATATAATCAACCGCAATACAATTGGTGACCAAAGCTAGTTAACTAAGTTCGAATTAAACAGCGGAAGCATTAAAAGTAAAACCCAAAACATAAATCCATAGTTCATACGTTTAAAGTCCAAAGCTTAGGTTTAATAAATTCATAAGGAGTTAAATATTAAACACGGAACATAACATTCCGTATCCCACAACGACTCCTTCCTCGTGCAAGCTCCAGCATTTAACGACCTGTAAGGTATCTAACAACGAGTCAACAACAAAGTTGAGTGAGTTCACGGTTGATTGATTGGTTTTAAGTTGTTTCTGAAAACGTGGTTTGTCTTTCGTTGGCGTAATTGCCATGGGGGTTACCCTGTAGTTGAAAGCATGATTAACCAGTTCATTCTTTATTACCCAAACCATGTCCACGATCAGCGGGGGCTTCCCCATGTGAACCACTAGACCTTACCATATCGACTACTAACGCAAATAAGTTGTGCCCTACATCAGTGTCTATTATTACTGACAGTTTGCCATAGTCCATTAGTACACACCCGTCCGACTGGCACGGTGTGAGGTTTGTTAAACCTAATAGCGCTATTAACTAATGACCCGCTCGCCATTGGCCTCGGCGATTAAGTCGATATAAAATGAGGGATTTCATGATAGAGTTTTGTCTAGTAAGTTTTAAGGTTGTTGTCCTACCCAAGGAGGACGAACGTACATAGTTCTACCCAAGGAGAATATGCAGGATTAATATTGGCATCCTACCTCTGGAGGATGGCCATACATATTCTACCCAAGGAGGATATGTAGATTCCGTTTTAAATTCTTTTACCCATTCCCAACCACCGGGAATCCCATGCCTTAGAAAGTGTGTGAACTCACCTCGGTTTGCTCGGTTAGATTCTCAAATATAGCTAACGGTCAAGGTCGGTCAATCACGTCCTAATATGATTACCAGTTAGTTTATTAGTGACTTCAAATAAGCACAAAGTTCCTACACGCGTCTATCACATAACATGCATCACTTTAACGGTTCACGCTCATATAAACATTCTACCTATAGCTACTCAAGAACAAGCATACGATATTGCACATATTACTTTCATTGACATATAACATGTTAGATCATCCTCAGATAACATACTCGACATTTAGACACGCAATCTACTACTTATGTCATTTCAGCTTTACTATCCAAAACTGGGCTGTTTTCGGGCATTTTAATAAAATAGTTATCTTACTTCAAAAATTCCCAACTTTTTACAGAAGGTACTAAAAGATCCAAATATTATTATGTAAAAATATCGGGATCCAATTCATCTCCAATATTTTATAAAAATTCATTTTCCGGACTGCAACCAGATTCATCTTTTTCTGATTGCAGTCCACGGAATAATTTATTAAAAATTCATCGTAAGTCCGATTTACGAAATTCCAGTGGGAGGATTACAAATACATCAGTGTTCATTTACAGTACAAATCTCATGACCTAGTTCTACTCAGGTTTCAAGTTATGATGAAGAATATAACACATATTTTCAGCAGCAAAAATGCAGCTTAAGCTGCTGTTACAAAAAGACACTTTAAGAATAGTAATCGAAGTCCAAAAATTATGATTCCAGTGCCATTAGAACCGTATTTCATAATACATAAATCTAGGCTTCAGAAAATACAGTTTTCGTGTTATTAAGGTCCAGTTACAGCCAACTGAAGTTGGCTGTAATCACCAAACAGCCTTCTGTTTTCAGTTTTTAACATTCTAAAACGCGTTCGATTGATTCCATTAACATGTTTAGCGATAAATAACGATACTTACAGCAGATTATAAGTCCTTCATATCAGCACACAATCATCATACACCAAACAACATCATTCTAACATCATTTCTTCATGTATCATCTTGTTTAAGCTTATGTTCAAGTTTTAAGTGTAAGATCTTATGGTGTTCATGGATTCTCATCATCAAATAACTATTAACGACTCTAATAACATGAAAAATGAATAGATCTAAGTTCTTACCACTAGTTCAAGACTAGGGAAGTTCAAGTGTAGAAAAGTGATGGTTAATAGCAAATGGAGAAGGTCCTTCCACTTCCGAGAGCACCAAGATTCGTTGTATGATCCGTAGCACCTTAGTATGCTTGTAGAATGCTTGAAAGTGATCAAGTGATGGTGGTGGTGGTGCTACTAGGGGGCGGCCGATCAAGAGGAAGAGAAGAGAGAGTGTGTGAAGTGTGATATGTGTTGAAGGTGATGAATGGATGTTAGACTTGTGGTTATATATATATAGACGTCTAACATTCCAATACCCATTGTATCATATGTTTCCTTAGTACCTAGCATGTCCATTTAAATAATCAAAGGATTCAAAGGGGTGTGAGACCCCATGTGACCGTCCAAGGGGGAGGGGGGGTGGTTTGGTTGAGTTTGAACTATGCTAGTTAGTTTAGGATTAGATTATAAGTGTCTAGTTAGTCATATTAGTTACTAGATATTTTAAGAGGTGTTATGATGTTCGGGGACCATAACTAATTCAGAAAAAATAAAACAATGCCTCTGGTAATATTTTAGTGTTCTGGGTAATGTCCGATTGTTCGGTTTGATACTGTTCCGTTAAAGTGCTTAATTAATCCGTAAGGTGTCCTATATATATTTTTGTAACATTTTTAATTTTCAACACTTAGGAAAGCATACCGGACTATTTAGTAACTTTTCTGCACACTACTAGTATGTTAACAAGCACATGTAAGTATAACACAGAAATCAGAAAGCAGTTAAGTGATTCCACACAGTCATCAAGCACTTTAATTATCATTAATAAATCGTACGTATACAAGGAATTATGAGGGTTGTCACATTCTCCCCCTGTTAAGAAAATTTCGTCCCGAAATTTAGCTCGTGGTTACTGAGGAAGCTAGTTAAGTTGCGTTGGTTTCCTGGTTTTCCTGGGGTGTCACATCATCCCCCCGTTGATTTAGAATTTCGTCCCAAAATTCTGCAGTAGCTTCAGCCTCAGTAGTGGTTGCACTTTTCTTAAACAGCTGGGTTGAGCTTGCCTATAAGCGAACCTTGCCAATTTTCTCAATGATTTCGAATGGTCCGACATAACGCGGATTGAGCTTGCCTCTCTTGCCAAAACGAACCACACCTTTCCAATGTGAGACTTTGGGTAGCAATCGATCCCTAACCTGGAACTCGAGTGGTTTCCTTCGCTTATCAGCATAGCTTTTCTGACGGTCACGAGCTGCCGCCATTCGTTGTCGTATCTGAGCAATCTTCTCGGTTGTATCCACTACAAGTTCTGGGCATGTGATTTGACTATCGCCAACCTCTGCCCAACAAAGAGGTGATCGGCATTTCCGTCTGTACAATGCCTCAAACGGGGCGGCCTGGATGCTAGTGTGGTAGCTGTTGTTATACGAAAACTCCACTAGCGGAAGGTGCTTTTCCCAACCATTACCAAAATCGATTACACATGCCCTAAGCATGTCTTCGAGGGTCTGGATGGTGCGTTCAGATTGCCCATCCGTCTGTGGGTGATAAGCGGTGCTCATATCTAAACGTGAGCCAAAAGACTTGTGCATAGCTTGCCACAGTTCAGATGTAAAACACGCATCACGGTCAGAAATGATGGAGGTTGGCACTCCGTGCCTTGATACCACTTCTTTTAGATAGATGTCTGCTAGAGTAGAAAACTTATTCGTTTCCTTGATGGCCAGAAAATGTGCAGACTTGGTTAGTCGATCCACGATCACCCAAATGGTATCATTTCCGCGTTGAGATCTGGGCAGGCCAGTAACGAAATCCATGGAAATTTGCTCCCATTTCCATTTAGGTATCACTGGTTGTTGAGGTGGGCCTGATGGTTTCTGGTATTCGACCTTGACCCTAGCATAAGTCAAGCATTTACTGACGTAGGTTGCTATGTTGGCTTTCATACCAGGCCACCAATATGTAGTCTTGAGATCATGGTACATCTTATCCGAAGCAGGATGTACTGAATAACGAGACTTATGTGCTTCATCCATCACAAGCTCGCGTAAGTCTCCATAAAGTGGAACCCAGATGCGTCCGTTAACATAGTAGGCGTCGTTTTCCTTTTGTTCTAGCCGTTGCCTCGATCCTCGTAAGGACTCAGCCCTGATGTTCTCTGCCTTCAATGCTTCAACCTGAGCATCGTGAATCTGAGCGGGGAGGTTAGATTGGATGGTAAGCTGTAACGCACGTACACGCTTAGGTATAGTATCCTTTCGAATGAGGGCGTCAGCCACAACATTGGCTTTGCCCGGATGATACTTGATCGCACACTCGTAATCATTCAAGAGTTCGACCCATCGGCGCTGTCGCATATTCAATTCCTTTTGCTTAAAGATATGCTCGAGACTCTTGTGATCGGTGTAAATGGTGCACTTGGTACCGTACAGGTAACGTCTCCATATCTTAAGCGCGAAAAGAACTGCTCCCAGTTCCAGATCGTGAGTAGTGTAGTTCCTTTCGTGAACTTTAAGTTGGGGTGATGCGTAGGCAATGACCTTGTCGCGTTGCCTCCACACGCAACCAAGTCCTTGGATGGAAGCGTCACAATAAACCACAAAATCTTCTGTGCCTTCAGGCAATGAGAGGATAGGCGCGCTACAAAGTCTATCTTTCAAGTGCTGAAATGCGGACTCCTGTGCATCACCCCAGCGATAGGTGACACCCTTCTGAGTTAGTGAAGTGAGAGGTTGCGCAATCCTTGAGAAATCCTTGATAAACCTTTTATAATATCCTGCCAAACCCAAGAATTGGCAGATTTCTGTTGGTATACGGGGTGCAGGCCAGTTCTTGATCGAGTCAACTGATATTCGCTAATTTACACATATTTTAGTCCCCCATTTTATCCCCATTTTATGCATTTTTGGCCGTAAAATCGTCATTCGGATACTTAATTACTCTTGTTTACAGGCCTAAAATAGCATACCGAACAAGATGATAGTGAAAACGAGGACTTTCCGGACAAAACGACGAAGGTGCGAACATTCTGTTAGAAAACTGACATGGGCATGCAGAACGGTCGTGCGGTCTGAGGAACGACCGTGCATCTCCGACAAATCAAGATCAGCCGGTGATGAACGACCAGTGCAACAGGGCGTTCAAGATAATCCCGGTGACGCACGGTCGTGCCATACCTTGCACCCCGTGCGGATCCGATGATCAGCCAATTCCCGGTGATGAACGACCAGTGCTGAAGTCCATGCAACATGATCCCGGAAACGCACGGTCGTGCGATAGAAAGAACGGTCGTGCGTGACCGAAGACCAGTCAACTCTGCTGATGTCATGAACAGTAACTCCAATAATGCAAAAAGTGAACGGTCGTGCGATCGGTGCACGAACGTGCAACAGCAAAAAAATATAAAAAGCAAACAGAAGCATTCTGTTCGTAACTCTGGAATTTTGGAGAGCTTCACAGGCGATTTTCAGGCTCCGGAAGCATTAGCTTTAGCCCGAATTCAAGCCACATTTTTCGGTTTAGCTCGATTACTATTCGGATTCTCATTCTTATGCTTGTTTATGGTTTGGTTTCTTAAATCTTTCCATATTTTTGTCAAGTTTCAAGCATTTAGATTGATTATTTATGTATTATTGTAGCATTTGGGCAAACACACAACAATTCCTTGCTTGATTATAGCCATTAGTATGTTAATCTTTGTTTGTAATGACATTTGAAAGTATTTTCTATGATTATCTTTGATGATTAGTATGCAACCTTGTTATTGATATTGATTTCTTGATTATAAGTAATTGTGTTGGATGATTGGTACTTGGTTAGTTAAGATAGTTGAAAAATGAAGCTTAACTAATCATGTATTTGTAAACTTTTAATTTGGTTAACTAGTTTAACTTGGTTAAAATGTGGGCATCATGATACTAGAAATGGTCAGTGGTCTAATAAAATGTAATTATTGTTAATCAAGAAAGCTTGCCCTCACGGAAGGACCCTAACGGGTTAGATGGTGTTGTTATGGATTCTTGCCATGATTTGTTAGCTTAGTTAGTAGTTTCGGCCAAAATTGCTATCTTGGTGTAATTATGTGCAAGATTTGTAAAATGAACTTGGTTGTGATTTAATCTAGTTTATGCTTGTCTCGGTGGTTACATTGTGTTTATCGGTGTCGCTTTCCTTGATTAAGTGCGGTTAGAAAACTCTTAACGGATGACTAACTTATTTTTAGGAGATTTTCATAGACATTAATCAATTGCACGTTAAAGAACAATTTTAGGTGGTTAAAGTGTGTTTATCGTTTTAACTTTCCGAATGATTGTCATGTTAGGATTCCCGAAAGGGATACTAATTGTCTTAAATTGGAAAATTGACCGGATGCTTCTAGTGCCAAAACCGACTTAGTTGACATGCTTTGGTTGTGTATTAAGCAAGGCTATCTATCTATTTTAGTATTTGAAATTTACTATGTTTTATAAGTATTTATTCATGCTTACTTTAGTTTAATTAAAACCAAACAACTTATGTTTTTACCGGTAATTTAGTGACAAAGGTCTAGTATTATTTCTCCGCCCATTTCCGTGGATCGATTCTTGGTTCTTACCGATACTTTATTACATATATGACGGGGTACACTTGCCTCTTTCGTGTGTGTTTTGATGTAAAAGTAATAATCACTTTTATAAATTTAAAACCAAATCATCTGTAATTTCATTGTAAAAATATGTGTAGTCACGCACACGTCAAGTTTTTGGCGCCACTACCGGGGATTGGCGAGTTTTAGGAACGACCGGAGTCATTGTGTTATCGGTGTATATACTTGTTAATATTTGTGTATATTTTCGTGATTATTTATTTGTTGATTTATTTGTTAATATTTCTTGCTTTTAATTCAATTTATTTATTTTCATGATTCTTTTGTACATTTGTGAATTTTTATTCCATTTATTTGTTCTAATCCGGGTTTATTTATTCATTTATTCGATGAATTTTCGGCTCTTAAAAACCATCTTTACACTAGCCGATTCGATTATTTTCATTGCTTTAATTTTTATAAAATTTCGGGCCCATTTTCGGATTTTTATAAATTTTTCAGCCCATTTAAATGACATGCTTTACTATGTCGACATTGTCGACGCATGTGTGTGCTCTCATTTTCAAGGCACTGTTGACGAGATTGATCCGGACACACGTCTGTCGTGAGGGGACCTGATTGGCATTACGCAGGAGGACCACGATTTTGAGCAGCCAGTCTATCAGATTGGTGACGATGGTTCCCAGAGTCCGGAGAGGTTTCTAGAAATTGGCCATGTAAAAGAAGAGGAAGCAAAGCCTTCGGTTGAAGATCCGACGCATTTGGAGTTGAAAGAACTCCCACCACATCTCGAGTATGCATTTCTGGACGAGGAGCGTCGCTTACCGGTCATAATTTCGGCATCATTGGAAAAGGATGAGAAAAATCAGCTTCTCGAGGTTCTGAGACTTCATAAGAAAGCCATTGCATGGAAAATCATGGATATCAAGGGCATCAATCCTTCTTTTTGTACTCACAAGATTCTGATGGAAGACGAGTACAAACCATGTGCACAGCATCAGAGGCGTTTAAATCCGAATATGCAAGACGTGGTGAAGAAAGAAGTGATTAAGTTGTTGGATGCCGGAATGATTTATCCTATTTCTGACTCTGTGTGGGTGAGTCCGGTGCAGGTTTTACCTAAGAAAGGTGGTATGACTGTAGTTTCAAATGATAGGAATGAGCTAATTCCTACCCGTACCATCACTGGGTGGCGAGTTTGCATTGACTACCGCAAGCTCAATGATGCTACTCGCAAGGATCACTTCCTGCTTCCATTCATCGACCAGATGTTGGAACGTCTGTCGGGGAAGTTGTATTACTGTTTCTTGGACGGGTTCTCTGGATACTTCCAAATTCCTATTGCTCCTGAGGATCAGGAGAAGACTACCTTTACCTATCCCTTCAGCACGTTCGCCTACCGGCGGATGCCTTTTGGGCTGTGTAATGCACCAGCGACCTTCTAGAGGTGCATGGTTGCAATTTTTCATGATATGATCGAGGATTCTATGGAGGTTTTCATGGATGACTTTTCGGAATTTGGGGATTCCTTCGATCATTGTTTGGAAAATTTGAAGAAGATGTTGAGAAGGTACGAGGATACGAATCTGGTCCTGAATTGGGAAAAATGTCACTTCATGGTGAAGGAGGGCATAGTTTTGGGACACAAGATTTCGCATGCTGGTTTGGAGGTCGATCCAGCCAAAGTGGATATCATTTCACCCGATCTATTATGCGAGCAAGACTCTTCACGACGCTCAGGAGCATTATACCACGACAGAAAAAGAGCTCTTGGGGGTCGTTTTCGCATTTGACAAGTTTAGATCGTACTTGGTGCTTTCGAAAACCGTTGTGTATACTGATCACGCAGCCATCAGATATCTCTTCAGCAAACAGGATGCTAAACCGCGTCTGATCAGGTGGATCTTGTTGCTGCAGGAGTTCGATATTGAAATTCAAGATAAAAAGGGTGCGTTGAATGTAGCGGCTGACCATCTATCTCGGTTAGAGCATGGAGACATCATGGACGCGCGTTGGGATTCCATAAATGACAACTTCCCACACGAGTCTTTGATGAGTGTTGAGATATGCGATGAGTCGCCATGGTTCGCCGACCTTGCGATCTACCTTGCTTGCGGGATTCTGATTAAAGGGTTGACTCACCAGCAAAAGAGGAAATTCTTTTCGGATGTCAAGCACTTCATTTGGGATGACCCTTACTTGTTTCGGGTTGGTGCTGATCAGGTGATTAGGAGATGTGTTTCAGGGAAGGAGGCGACCAATATTCTGCGCCATTGACACAATGGACCTACCGGAGGCCACCATGGAGCCAACTTTACCGCCAAGAAGGTGTTGGATTCCGGGTTTTATTGGCCGACTATATTTCGTGATGCGCAGAGTTGGGTTAGAGCGTGTGATGCCTGCCAGAGGGCAGCAAACATATCCGCACGTGATGAAATGCCTCAGAACTGGATTCAGGTTTATGAAGTCTTTGATATCTGGGGATAGACTTCATGGGACCATTTCCCCCTTCACGAGGTAATAAGTACATCCAGGTCGCAGTTGACTATGTATCAAAGTGGGCGGAGGCACAGGCCTTACCTACCAATGATGCCAGGGTGGTCGTGAGATTCTTAAAGAGCTTATTTGCCCGGTTTGGCGCTCCGAAAGCGCTTATTAGTGACAGAGGGACGCATTTTTGCAATACTCAGCTCGAAAGAGCTTTGTCCCGTTACGGTGTGCATCACCGTTTATCCACGCCCTATCATCCACAGACAAGCGGGCAGGTGGAAGTCACGAACCGGGGGCTGAAGAGAATCCTTGAGCGGTCAGTAGGTGCAAACCGCAAGGATTGGTTGGATAAGCTTGATGAAGCGTTGTGGGCCTTCCGTACAGCTTACAAGACGCCTATTGGGACTACTCCCTTTAGGCTTGTTTACGAAAAGGCATGCCATTTACCGGTTGAGTTGGAGCATAAAGCGATGTGGGCTCTAAAAACCGCAAATCTGGACCTAAAAGCCGGAGGTGAAGCCCGGTTTCTCCAGATTCATGAATTGGAAGAGTTGCGACAACGCGCTTATGAAAGCTCCGTGTTGTACAAGGAGCGCACGAAGAGATTGCACGATAAACGCTTGAAGGACCACAAAGAATTCCAAGCGGGCGATCTTGTTCTTCTTTACAACTCGCGGTTGCGCTTATTTCTTGGGAAGCTTCATTCACGTTGGACAGGCCCATACACAGTTAAAGAGGTATTTCCGTATAGGACTGTTGCAATAGAGAACGCGGACGGCGTTATTTTCAAGGTAAATGGGCATCGTTTGAAGTTGTACGTTGTCGGGCCGATAGAGTCGGCGGTGGAGGTCATCGAGCTCCAAACCCCGCACACATCATAAGTGTGGGGAGGAGAGAGTCTACGCTACTGACTCGCGGATCAAAAATGTAACAAGAGCGTCAAAAGCGCTTTAGGGGTAAAATCGTCTTTTTTTGTGTTTTTCTAGTTTTAGCGTAATTTAGGAGTATTTGGTAGTTTCCGTTAGTTTGTACAGTTTTTATACATGCCGAGTGAAGGGTCTGCTTGGGAATATTGTTAAAACATGTTGCGGATGGTAAAAATGGTGAAAAACGGCAAAATCAGCTGCTGAAACTGCTTTCTGCAGTAAACAGGCACATCTGCAGCTGTTGCACGGTCGTGCCATGCATCGCACGACCGTGCGTTTGCAGGCTGGCCGGAACGATGAGTCGCACCCTCGGTGCAACTCCGACAACAACATACAGGGTTGAAAAATGTCGCTATCGCACGCCTGTGCGAGCTGTCGCACGACCGTGCGACTCATCAAGGGCAGTTTGGTCATTTGGCGATATAAATACCCCCATCTGCAGCCATTCCCCTCATTCGCAAACCCTAACTGTTGCCGACCATTCCAGAGCGATTTAACCTTGAATCGCACGATTTCTTCGCACGGTTTCACCCATCTCTTCGCACGGTATGTTCCTTCTTGTAGATTTTCCGTTTCTTCGCTTTCTAGGTTAGATTCATCCGATTCTTCAAGGATTCTCTAGGGTTCTCTTCATAAACAAATCGAAACCCTAGCCCTTGCTAGAATCATGTCTCGTGAACAACCGGTTAATTTTCTAACCCCTGTTTGCACAAAACTTGTTGAAATTTGCAAAAATCAGGCTGTTAAAAGTTCAGGGGTTCGAAAAACTGCAGAATCAGGGTTGCACGGTCGTTCCTTGGTGGAACGGTCGTGCCTTACCGGCTGTTCACTTATTTTGATGTTGGCTCGGTATCGCACGGTGGTGCCATTGGTCGCACGCCGTGCGGTTACGACATTTGTCGGCCACCACTGCTCGATCTCGGTGACGCACGGCCGTGCGACAGGCCGCACGCCCGTGCCATTTGCCTAGATCAGTTTGACAGAAGCTTCATAATTATATGTTCTGCGGTTGCGAGAAGCCCTTTGTATCCCAAGACGGGACGCCTTATGGAGAAGGCGAGGGCAATTTGGCGTCCCCCGGATGTTGGATTGGGACGTTATGAGGGATCTCAATCAGTTTGATAGACTTGAAAACATGATCAGTATCCCACTTGCGCGCTTAGTAGCTATCGACCGACCCATCTATCTTGAGCTAATGATAGAGTTTTTCTCCACATATGCCTACGGAAAACCAGTTGCTGCTAGAAGGCCAAAATTCCGCTACAAGGAGCGGGTAACTTTTAGGTTGGGCGGACGCTAGCACAGTTGGTCGGTAGGTCGATTGGGTAGGAGGCTGGGTATCTACACAACTGCAGACATGGATTCCGAGTTTTTCACTGAGTAGTTTAACTTTCCGTCTGATGAAGCACGGGCTGCATTCTGGGCTGCAAATGCTATTTGTGACCCTTACGACCCGAGAATGTCTAAGGCTTCACGGTTGAGAGACCCCTTGGCTCGAGTGATGCATCATGTGTTTAGCCACAGCATTTGCGGCCGCATGGACAGTTTAGGGAACTGTCCAACACCGGATTTAATTTTTCTATACGCGCTGGTTGAGGGAGTACACATCAACCTAGCCGCAAGGATGGCTGAATACTTTGTGAAGTGCTCAGGTAGAACGCCCAACAGTCAGATTCATGGCGGTCAATATGTGACCGAGATTGCTTACAACCTAGACTTGATGACTGATGAGGTGCTTGAGAGTCTCACTCATGTGACCGATGGTGTTTATGTTGATATTCGGTCATTGAAGGCGATGGGGGTAATTGCTGAGATAGATCACGGGTATAGATTGAGGGGTCTAAATAACGAGGTATGGGACCCGTTGCCCCCACTTCCAGCAGACGATGAGGATGAGGAAATGGAGGAGCAGCATGAAGTTCAGCAGCATGAGCCGCACACACCACCACACCAGCCACAGACACCGCCACATGAGCCACAGCACCATGATTACCACCAGCATCAGGAGTGGCCAGAGTTTTACCAGCAGTTCCAACAGATGTGAGTTACGCAGGAGCAGCATGGGACTTATATCGACCAGATTAGGACTAGCCAGGACCAGATCAGGGCTAGTCAGGATCAGCTCAGAGCAAACTCAGGATCAGCTTAGGCATAGCCAGGAGAGTTTATACCAGGGGGTGAGTGCCGGATTTTCATACTTATTCGGGGAGATGCATCATGCATATCCCGACTACTTTCAGAACCCTCCACAGTTCCCACCGTGGAACCCACCTGGTTATGGTGATGCGGGCCCATCCTTCACGAGAGACGATGATGGTGATGACGAGTAGGAGATAGTGGTGTTGTTCGTTGGTGGTTTTTATTATTTCTGTACTTGTTATTTCGGGTGTTCTTTTTGCGTAGTATTTCAAACACCCTCGGATTGTATTTTTATTTTCAAACACTTTACTTTATGTTATGTCTTTGTTTGGATTGGTAGTTTGTTTATGTACATTATGGTTTATTTGTGTTTATTCTGTTACTGCCCTGTTTTGTTGTACATATGACATACTTGCAGATCCGACATATCTTGGACAGGAGCATATGAAAGACACAGCTTTGGAAGTCTCGTTTCATCAGATATCATCTTGAGGGGAGTATTATTATCCTTTTTCTGTATATTTTGGTTTCGCATTAGGGACAATGCGAAGTTCAAGTGTGGGGAGGGGGTTAACTTTGTTAACTTTGTTTGTCCTCTAAAAAAAAGAAAAAAAAAGAAAATTCATTCAAAAATATCTGTTTTCTATATATATTTTAGTAAATAAACCGGTTGGTTGTGTTTTAGAAAGCTTCGGACTTGATAAAAACTCGACAAGCAAAATATTTTTGAAAAAGGAAACCGGAAAGCGTGACAAACAAAGAAAGACTTGCATGATAGTTTTCACACTTTTACCCATTCCTTCCGTTACGTGAGCATATTTGAGCCTTGATATTGTTATATATATTTGTTCATTCCGGATATAGGAGTGAGCCGGATGTTATGTGTAATTTAGAACTTGTCACTAGTATACTTGTTAAGACCATGAACTTGCGGATTTGTGTAAAAGTGATAGAGGCACTTAGATTACCCCTTTGTTATTAGCCTTGTTCTTTGTGTTGTGTTTCCCGTAAACCCTACGTTACCCTTTAGGATAACCATATCGAGCCTTCCCGTTTACCTTTGTCTACCCAATATTATCGCCCACTTAGCCATATTTAGCCTTTTTATAGTTTAAACCTTTTTAGTGTTGAAACTCGGCTAAAATAATTGTTTAACTAGTGCCTGTTATAGTTTACTATCCATTGTATAAATCCGTTAGTTTATTTTGATAAAAAAAAACAACAGAAAATAAAACACCCTAAAATAGGGTAAAGTTGACAAAAATCGAGCAATTTTGAATTCTTAAATGTTAAAATTTCGTAGATAAGCTCGATTGCGCAATAATCGCCTTTTTAAGGCATTTGTATGTATAGTTGTATTGTTTGTCGCTAGTTAAACGCTAAAACCGAGTTTTAACCGTTTCGCCACTTTAAATATCCATTTCCATACCCTTCGCCCAAGCCTAACGTTACAACCCGTAAAGACCTCTTGATTTACACTTTTTCGCATGTTAGTTGGTGGAGACGAGATCTTATAACAAGCTTATGATATTACACATTTCATTGACGAGGCATTGAGTGTTTGCACGTACACATTTTATGTATGGTTCATAAATAAAACCGAGGGTGTGTGAACATTGTGAGTTGTGTGAAGATTAACATGTTGAGTCAATTAAACGTGAAGTCACGGCTTCTTGGTTGTTGCTATATAATTGCATATGCTTGTTGGGTTTGAGTCTTTTGATGTTGTCTTTCGAAAAACCAGCTAGCCGTTTATAGTTGTTTTCACTAAAATAGTGTGTAAATTATCGTTCTCGTTTGATTCTATCTTTTATTGCATTTTAGTTTAGCTTGCTTGAGGACAAGCAAGGTTCAAGTGTGGGGAGATTTGATATTCACTAACTTACACATATTTTAGTCCCCCATTTTATCCCCATTTTATGCGTTTTCGGCCGTAAAATTGTCATTCGGATACTTAATTATGTATACTCTTGTTTACAGGCCTAAAACGGCATACCGGACAAGATGATAGTGAAAACGAGGACTTTCCGGACAAAATGACGAAGCTGCGAACATTCTGTTAGAAAACTGACCTGGGCATGCAGAACGGTCGTGCGGTCTGAGGAACGACCGTGCATCTCCGACAAATCAAGATCAGCCGGTGATGAACGACCAGTGCAACAGGGCGTTCAAGATAATCCCGGTGACGCACGGTCGTGCCATACCTTGCACCCCGTGCGGATCCGATGATCAGCCAATTCCCGGTGATGAACGACCAGTGTTGTAGTCCGTGCAACATGATCCCGGAAACGCACGGTCGTGCGATATGAAGAACGGTCGTGCGTGACCGAAGACCAGTCAACTCTGCTGATGTCATGAACAGTAACTCCAATAATGCAAAAAGAGAACGGTCGTGCGATCGGTGCACGACCGTGCGACAGCGAAAAAATATAAAAAGCGAACAGAAGCATTCTGTTCGTAACTCTGGAATTTAGGAGAGCTTCACAGGCGACTTTCAGGCTCCGGAAGCATTAGCTTTAGCCCGGATTCAAGCCACATTGTTCGGTTTAGCTCGATTACTATCCGGATTCTCATTCTTATGCTTGTTTATGGTTTGGTTTCTTAAATCTTTACATATTTTTGTCAAGTTTCAAGCATTTAGATTGATTATTTATGTATTATTGTAGCCTTTGGGCAAAAACACAACAATTCCTTGCTTGATTATAGCCATTAGTATGTTAATCTTTGTTTGTAATGACATTTGGAAGTATTTTCTATGATTATCATTGATGATTAGTTTGCAACCTTGTTATTGATATTGATTTCTTGATTATAAGTAATTGTGTTGGATGATTGGTACTTGGTTAGTTAAGATAGTTGAAAAATGAAGCTTAATTAATCATGTATTAGTAAACTTTTAATTTGGTTAACTAGTTTAACTTGGTTAAAATGTGGGCATCATGATACTAGAAATGGTTAGTGGTTTAATAAAATGTAATTATTGTTAATCAAGAAAGCTTGCCCTCACGGAAGGACCCTAACGGGTTAGATGGTGTTGTTATGGATTCTTGCCATGATTTGTTAGCTTAGTTAGTAGTTTCGGCCAAAATTGCTATCTTGGTGTAATTATATGCAAGATTTGTAAAATGAACTTGGTTGTGATTTAATCTAGTTTATGCTTGTCTCGGTGGTTGCATTGTGTTTATCGGTGTCGCTTTCCTTGATTAAGTGTGGTTAGAAAACTCTTAACGGATGACTAACTTATTTTTTGAAGATTTTCATAGACATTAATCATTTGCACGTTAAAGAACAATTTTAGGTGGTTAAAGTGTGTTTATCGTTTTAACTTTCCGAATGATTGTCATGTTAGGATTCCCGAAAGGGATACTAATTGTCTTAAATTGGAAAATTGACCGGATGCTTCTAGTGCCAAAACCGACTTAGTTGACATGCTTTGGTTGTATATTAAGCAAGGCTATCTATCTATTTTAGTATTTGAAATTTACTACGTTTTATAAGTATTTATTCATGCTTACTTTGGTTTAATTAAAACCAAACAACTTATGCTTTTACCGGTAATTTAGTGACAAAGGTCTAGTATTATTTCTCCGCCCATTTCCGTGGATCGATACTTGGTTCTTACCGATACTTTATTACATATATGACGGGGTACACTTCCCTCTTTCGTGTGTGTTTTGATGTAAAAGTAATAATCACTTTTATAAATTTAAAACCAAATCGTGTGTAATTTCATTGTAAAAATATGTGTATTCACGCACACGTCATCAACCTTGGATGGATCTACATGAATCCCATCCTTGTTTACCACATGGCCTAGAAAGTGGACTTCGCGAAGCCAGAAGTGACATTTCGAAAACTTGGCATACAACTGCTCTTTTCGAAGAAGTTCCAGAATAAGCCTCAGATGTTGCTCGTGTTCCTCCTGACTCTTAGAATAGATCAGGATGTCGTCAATGAACACTATGACAAACTTATCCAGGTAAGGCTTGCAGACTCGGTTCATGAGATCCATAAAGACCGCAGGTGCATTCGTTAATCCGAAAGGCATAACCAGAAACTCGTAACGGCCGTAACGTGTTCTGAATGCTGTTTTGGAGACGTCCTCCTCTCGGACTCTCAGCTGATGGTAGCCCGATCTTAAATCAGTCTTAGAGTAATAACTCGACCCTTGCAATTGGTCGAACAAATCATCATGCGTGGAAGAGGATAACGATTTTTCACGGTCACCTTGTTGAGTTCGCGGTAGTCAATACACTTCTGAAGGTTCCGTCTTTCTTCTTCACGAATAACACTGGAGCTCCCCAAGGCGAAGAGCTAGGACGTATGAAACCCTTTTCCAAGAGTTCTTGTAGTTGCGTGGACAATTCTTCGAGTTCTGATGGAGCTAGACGATATGGTGCTCGAGCCACTTGTGCTGCTCTAGCAGCTAGCTCGATTTGGAATTCAACTTGGCGATGAGGCGGAAAACCAGGTAATTCCTCAGGAAATACCTCAGGAAAGTCGCGCACAATAGGAATGTCTTCCATCTTCCTTTCTTCCGAGGATGCATCAGAAATGAGGGCTAGAATAGCAGTGTGGCCCTTTCGCAACCATTTCTGGGCTTTAAGGAAAGAGATGATGCCCACAACAGCACCACTCTTGTCGCCACGAATTACGAGGGGTTCTTCACCAGAACGAGGGATGCGGACAATCTTCTCGTTGCAAAGAATTTCCGCTTGCTGATCAGATAACCAATCCATCCCAATAATAACGTCAAAACTACCCAGGACGATAGGAATAAGATCGATAGAGAAGGTATGACCAGCTAGGACGAGGTTACAGCCCTTAACTATGTGTGTGGCTTCAAGACTTTTACCGTTTGCTATTTCTACCATGTGTTTGGTGTTCAGAAGCGTTGGAGTGCGCTTAAGCATTTGGTTAACTTTTAAGGATACATAACTAGTATCGGCACCCGAATCAAATAAAACAGTAACAAAGAAGTCGTCTAGAAGAAACTTACCCATCACAACGTTGGGATCATTCCATGCATCACCCTGACCAATCACGAATGCACGACCTCGGGCGCCATTTCCATTATTGTTACCTCCATTGTTGCCTCCGTTGTTGCCTCCATTGTTGTTCCTATTGTGGTTCCCGTTTCCTTGGTTGTTCTGATTCTGGTTCAGCTGAGGGCAGTTCCTCTTAAAGTGGCCTTCAGCACCACACTGAAAGCATCCTTTATTGCCTTGCTGTTGCTGCCGCTGGTGGTTCTGTGGAGCTGGTTGTTGTTGGCGATTCTGATTCGCAGGACGTGGGCTCCTGCAATCCTTAGCTTCATGGCCCAGCTTGTGACATCTCTGACAACGACCCTTGTTGCACTGCCCGCTGTGATGCTTGTTGCACCAATTGCACTTGGGGTGGTTTCCTCGGTATGCACCCTGCCCTTGACCACCAGTAGATTGCTGACCAGGACTCTGGTGGTCATCAGTCTTTCGCTGCTGAGACTGAACTGAAGTAGAACCCTTGCCCGAATTTCCATCCCACTTGCACTTATTATCATTAGAAGCATCAGAAGTAGTAGCGCTAATACGCTTGGGCAGTCTGTTCTGCTCAACTGCCTGATCAGTGAGACGATGAGCCAACTTGATGATTTGCTGTATGGTGCCAAGATTAGCTGAGGTTACGTGGCTTTGAATTTCTGGCACCAAGCCCTTAAGGTACAGCTCAATGCGCTTGATGGGAGGGTCCACCATAGTAGGGCACAAGATGGCTAGCTCATTTGACCTCTTCGTGTATGCCTCGATCTCAGACCCCGTCATCTTCAAATTGAAAAATTCCACCTCCAGCTTGTGGATGTCGTCACGACTGCAGTACTCTTCTTTAATCAGTTCTTTGAAACCGTTCCATGGGGTGGCATTAGCAACCGCCAGCCCTAGCAGTTGAACCTGCACTTTCCACCAGGTTAGCACAGCACCTTCGAGTGTTCCAATGGCATATTTCACTCTACGATCCTCGGGGCATTCACACATCTCAAAAACAGACTAAAGCTTCTCGAACCAGTGAAGAAGGCCTACAGCTCCTTCTGTGCCGCTGAAAGTACTAGGTCGGCAATCCATAAATGTCTTGAACGTGCACACAGGAGGCTGAGCATGTTGACCTGTGGTGCGAGAATAAAAGACAAGGTTAAGCATGAGGGTTGGTTTGCGACGGTAAGATCTAAACGTCCTAAGATGGGTTGATATGGCAGGTTATATCTCCTGCAGGAACAGCTGCGAGTGCCTCAGCAACTCGTTCGTTGATCAAAGCCGTCAGCTGGGCTTGAGTTAGGTTGATACGTCCTCCGCGTCCGTTCATGATCTTCACAATGAAGCAACGTAAGTGAGGAAAGTGTCGCGAAAGTGCGTAAGTGTGGGACGACAGGAGAGAGTAAGCACACAAGGTTTAATTACCAATTATCACGTTAACTATTGCACAATGTAAACTATCTAACCAACAATATAACATAGATCATACCACCTATTGTGTCTAGTCTTGCACGTGGAGCGAAGCGTCGTTGTGGATCGTTGAGCACTGTACCGGTTATAGTCTGGTTTTATTAAAAAGCTTTTCCCTTTTTAAAACCAAGTTCACTATAACCAATGGCTATGATACCAATCTGTCACACCCCCAAAATCACCCATGCGGGGTATCACCGCTTGGAGGCGTGACATGACCAGAATCGAGCCACCAATCATATTGAACAACGCAATAAGTAAATAAAATCAACCGCAATACAATTGGTGACCAAAGCTAGTTAACTAAGTTTGAATTAAACAGTAGAAGCATTAAAAGTAAAACCCAAAACATAAATCCATAGTTCATAAATTTAAAGTCCAAAGCGTAGGTTTAATAAATTCATAAGGAGTTAAATATTAAACACGGAACATAACATTCCGTATCCCACAACGACTTCTTCCTCATGCAAGCTCCAGCATTTAACGACCTGTAAGGCATGTAACAACGAGTCAACAACAAAGTTGAGTGAGTTCATGGTTGATTGATTGGTTTTAAGTTGTTTCTAAAAACGTGGTTTGTCTTTCGTTGGCGTAATTGCCGTGGGGGTTACCCCGTAGTTGAAAGCATGATTCACCAGTTCATTCTTTATTACCCAAACCATGTCCATGATCAGCGGGGGCTCCCCCATGTGAACCACTAGACCTTACCATATCGACTACTAATGCAAATAAGTTGTGCCCTACATCAATGTCTATCATCACTGACAGTTTGCCATAGTCCATTAGTACACGCCCGTCCGACTGGCATGGTGTGAGGTTTGTTAAACCTAATAGCGCTATTAACTAATAACCCGCTCGCCATTGGCCTCGGCGATTAAGTCGATATAAAATGAGGGACTTCATGATAGAGTTTTGTCTAGTAAGTGTTAAGGTTGTTGTCCTACCCAAGGAGTACGAACGTACGTAGTTATACCCAAGGAGAATACGCAGGATTAATATTGGCATCCTACCTATGGAGGATGGCCGTACATATCCTACCCAAGGAGGATATGTAGATTCCGTTTTAAATTCTTTTACCCATTCCCAACCACCGGGAATCTCATGCCTTAGAAAGTGTGTGAACTCACCTCAGTTTGCTCGGTTAGATTCTCAAATATAGCTAACGGTCAAGGTCGGTCAATCACGTCCTAATATGATTACCAGTTAGTTTATTAGTGACTTCAAATAAGCACAAAGTTCCTACACGCGTCTATCACATAACATGCATCACTTTAACGGTTCACGCTCATATAAACATTCTACCTATAGCTACTCAAGAACAATCATACGATATTGCACATATTACTTTCATTGACATATAACATGTTAGATCATCCTCAGATAACATACTCGACATTTAGACACGCAATCTACTGCTTATGTCATTTCAGCTTTACTATCCAAAACTGGGCTGTTTTCGGGCATTTTAATAAAATAGTTATCTTACTTCAAAAATTCCCAACTTTTTACAGAAGGTGCTAAACGATCCAAATATTATTGTATAAAAATCTCGGGATCCAATTCATTACCAATATTTTACAAAAATTCATTTTCCGGACTGCAATCAGATGCATCTTTTTCTGATTGCAGTCCACGGAATAATTTATTAAAAATTTATCGTAAGTCCGATTTACGAAATTCTAGTGGGAGGATTACAAATACATCAGTTTTCATTTATAGTACAAATCTCATGACCTAGTTCTACTCAGGTTTCAAGTTATGATGAAGAATATAACACATATTTTCAGGAGCAAAAATGCAGCTTTAGCTGCTGTTACAAAACGACATTTTAAAAATAGTAAACGAAGTCCAAAAATTATGATTCCAGTGCCATTAGAATCATATTTCATAATACATAAATCTAGGCTTCAGGAAATACAGTTTTCGTGTTATTAAGGTCCTGTTACAGCCAACTGAAGTTGGCTGTAATCACCAAACAGCCTTCTGTTTTCAGTTTTTAACATTCTAAAACGCGTTCGATTGATTCCATTAACATGTTTAGCGATAAATAACGATACTTACAGCAGATTATAAGTCCTTCATATCAGCACACAATCATCATACACCAAACAACATCATTCTAACATCATTTCTTCATGTTTCATCTTGTTTAAGCTTATGTTCAAGTTTTAAGTGTAAGATCTTATGGTGTTCATGGATTCTCATCATCAAATAACTATTAACCACTCTAATAACATGAAAAATGAATGGATCTAAGTTCTTACCACCAGTTCAAGACTAGGGAAGTTCAAGTGTAGAAAAGTGATGGTTAATAGCAAATGGAGAATGTCCTTCCACTTCCGAGAGCACCAAGCTTCGTTGTATGATCCGTAGCACCTTAGTATGCTTGTAGAATGCTTGAAAGTGATCAAGTGATGGTGGTGGTGGTGCTACTAGGGGGCGGCCGATCAAGAGGAAGAGAAGGGAGAGTGTGTGAAGTGTGATATGTGCTGAAGGTGATGAATGGATGTTAGACTTGTGGTTATATATATAGACCTCCAACATTCCAATACCCATTGTATCATATGTTTCCTTAGTACCTAGCATGTCCATTTAAATAATCAAAGAATTCAAAGGGGTGTGAGACCCCATGTGACCGTCCCAAGGGGGGGGGGGTTGGTTGAGTTTGAACTATGCTAGTTAGTTTAGGATTAGATTGTAAGTGTCTAGTTAGTCATATTAGTTACTAGATATTTTAAGAGGTGTTATGATGTTCGGGGACCATAACTAATTCAGAAAAAAATAAAACAATGCCTCTGGTAATATTTTCGTGTTCCGGGTAATGTCCGGTTGTTCGGTTTGATACTGTTCCGTTAAAGAGCTTAATTAATCCGTAAGGTGTCCTATATATATATATATATATATATATATATATATATATATATATATATATATATATATATATATATATTTGTAACATTTTTTATTTTCAACACTCAGGAAAGCATACCGGACTATTTAGTAACTTTTCTGTACACTACTAGTATGTTAACAAGCACATGTAAGTATAACACAGAAATCAGAAAGCAGTTAAGTGATTCCACACAGTCATCAAGCACTTTAATTATCATTAATAAATCGTACGGATACAAGGAATTATGAGGGTTGTCACATCTACTTCGTGCCCTCATCACCAACAACTTGAAACACTAGGAAGACTTACTCCCACAAGCTGAATTTGCATACAACTGTGCTCCAAGTAAGACTACCGGGTTCAGCCCACTTAATTTTACTCTGGAGGCCAGTACCTTGGCTGCTGATATCAAGCAACTCCATTAGTAGTCCACGACAAAATCACCAAGTGTAATGACGTGATAAGGGTCGTAAGCATATCCTATTTCAACCTGGAGACCTCGTTTGGGTTCATCGTTGCAAAAAGTGTTTTCGTTGGAAATATTGTTCTAGACTAAGACCCCGATCAGAAGGCCCGTTTCGCATTCTTGCCAAGGTTAATGACAATGCTTATAAAGTTGACCTACGAGGGGAGTACGGTGTCTCTACCACTTTTAATGGGCTGATTTGCTGCCTTATTTTGACCTAGACGAACCCCTGCCAAGTTTGAGGAGAAACTTTTCTGAAAAAGGGGAAGATGGTGGACACACATCCGAAGCCTCACCTGAAGCTACATACAATATCGATCCGGCCCAAAGTCAAGTTGATTTTGTAACACCCCCAAAATACCATCTGCGGAAACCCCGCGAGGCGTGTTACACATCAGAGTCTGAGCCACCAATCACATTGAACCAATGATAAATATTTAAATAAAACATGTCATTAATTGCCAAGATTAAATGTCAAACATAATATCGATTCACAAAGAGTTATATAGCGGAAGCATATGATAAGTCGTTTAGCAATTGTTTCATAATAAAACTCAAAACCAATGTATCAATTATAAGTAATCCAATAGCTTCGATCCATGACCACTCCAGCACCCCCAGATAGCAAGTCCATGTTCCAAGGTTAACGACCTACAAGCATGCAAACAAGTGTGTCAGACTACGCTGGTGAGTTCAAGGTCTTGTTAACGTGTTGTGTTACCAGATGTATGTTAATGTGATTCAATGTTGTGTTACGATGTTGCTCATGCTAGTTACCCTAGGGAGTACGCCCTTACGTAACCGAGGAGTGTGCCTCTTAGCAACCCACTATGTTGTTCACGCTAGTTACCCTAGGGAAAACGCCCTTACGTAACCGAGGAGTGTGCCTCTTAACAACCATAGTGAAACCCAGATAATTAGTTCACCCCGTCCTTACGGCCCGGTGTGAGGTTTCCCACCTAATAGCGCTATCAACTAATTACCCCCATTGCCCTCCAGGCAATCCGATGATAAATTCCGTGTTCAATATCCAAAATCGATTAAGTTGTTTACCCAATGTTTAATGTTTCCCTTCCAAATGTTTACCAGTTGTCCCAAACCACCGGGACGCATGCTTGAGAAAATGCAATGAACTCACCTTGGTTTGCTCGGCAGATTATACCAAAAGTTACTTGAATTATAAGTGGTCAATCACGTCCTAACAGGATTACCATATAAGTCAGGTTTGGTTCAGGTAAAGCACGCATGTTTCACACAAGTTATCACGTTACAGGCACAAATTGATCATGGCAACACATAACAGTCATACAATCCATTCAACATTGTGCGAACAAATGAATCAGCCCAATAATATCCGGCCCAACATGTTGTGCGATCGGCACAACCTTGTGCGATCCACAGCATGTTGTGCGGTCCAATAAATCCCCGGCCCAACGATACTTAAGCCCAACAGAAGAGAAGTCCAAAACATAAACATACTCGGCCCATGAAAAGCCTTGTGCGATCCGACTGGGCTTGTCCGACCCGAGCTGCTTGTGCGATCAGTTTTATTACCCAGCCCAAGATTTCTCACCCGGCCCAACAGTTAAAGAGTTCACATAAAGATCTCAGCCCAACAAACAAACAAAACAGAATTACTAGTGCGGCCCAATAGAGCATGTGCGATCCAAGGGACTTGTGCGATAGAAAACATCTTGTGCGATTAACTTTGTGTGTCCGGCTTGTGCGAGTGGCTTGTACGTTTGGATCAGATCTTGAATGATCTGATCTTGTGCGATTGGGCCATTTGTGCGACAGGAGGCCTTGTGCGATTGATCTTATCATTCCGGAAATCATGCTAGTTAGTTACAATCCATTTAGTAGTTTCCATATTACACCAATTCAATCAACAACATCAACAGTTTCTACTTCTAATCATAACCGATCAAATCATAGTTTTTATCACCTAAACCATATGAACCCTAATCATGTTTTCAAGAACACATCCTACTAACATTCAATCGGATCAACTTTGAGACATAACAACCTCACACATGCCGATTTCATACGTAACCTGATTCACTAACACATCAATAAGCTAATAATCCGAGTAGCATAACATAACACGGATTAATCATCTAATACAATCCGAATCAATACATGATAGCCGATTATCATTCTAATCGATTCACAAGAACATCATTCAATACATGCATGTGGGCCGATTATTAATACACAAATCATTCAACAACATAATCAATCAATCATGAAACATTTATAAGCACACTAACCGATTAAGAGGGTGATCCGATTCAAAGTATGATCTTCGAGAGAGAGGAAGAATGTTTGCCGTCGGGTTCTAGAGAGCTAGGGTTCTTGTGTGTGTATTGTGTTTTTGCAAAATATCAGAGGATTACAAACACTCCTAGTGTTATGCGTGTGAGATGGGTGGGCCGAACCCTCACTTGGGCCGCCCTTAAGTCCAAATACAAGTGACACGGCCCAAAGGGCTTGTGCGATCGGCTATGTGTTGTGCGGTTCGGATTAAGTAAACATATACATATTCATATGACCTATCATAACGTCATAACATTCAATAATTCAATCATTCAATGATTCAATCAAGTTCACATACGTTGCATACAATACAAAGACGGGTTTGAAATACGAGTTGTCACAGTATCCCCCAACTAAAAAGAAATTTCGTCCTGAAATTTGGTATGCACTCACTGAGAAAGCTAGGTAAGTTAAAGCAGCTAGATAAGTTAAAGCTAGGTAAGTTATATCGTTTGCTGGTTTTCCTGGGGTGTCACATCATCCCCCACTTGAATGGGAATTTCGTCCCGAAATTTACTAGTTGCATCAACATTAGATTTGCTAGGTTTCGCCTGGTCGTTGGGGAACAGATGTGGATACTTAAGTTTCATCTGGTCCTCGCGTTCCCACGTGAACTCTGGACCACGTCTTGAGTTCCAACGAACTCTCACAATCGGTATACGGCTGTGTTTCCGAACTTTAACTTCCCGATCCATAATCTCAATTGGTTCTTCGACAAACTGCAATTTGTCGTCTATCTTCAGCTCTTGAAATGGAACAACTAGTGTTTCGTCAACCAAACACTTCTTTAGCTGCGATACGTGAAATACATCATGGACATTACCCAACTCAGCCGGTAATTCCAACCTGTAGGCCACCTTTCTAATCCGTTCTACAATTTTGAATGGTCCTACATAACGAGGGTTTAGTTTGCCGCGTTTCCCAAAACGCACCACACCCTTCCAGGGTGAAACCTTTAACATAACGCGGTCATTAACTTCAAATTCCAGCGATTTACTACGCTTGTCAGCGTAGCTTTTCTGGCGGTCGCGACCTGCGGCCATACGGTTTCGGATCTGCACAATGCTTTCTGATGCCTCAAGCACAAACTCAGGTCCTGTGATCTGACTATCACCCACCTCCTGCCAACAAAGGGGTGAACGACATTTCCGTCCGTACAGTGCTTCGAACGAAGCTGCCTTAATACTTGTATGGTAGCTGTTGTTGTAGGAGAATTCTATCAATGGTAAGTGCTTCTCCCATCCTTTCCCAAAATCAATCACACACGCCCGCAACATGTCTTCAAGTGTCTGGATGGTGCGCTCGCTTTGACCATCCGTCTGCGGGTGATAAGCGGTACTCATGTCGAGTTGGGAACCGAACGATTTATGCATTGACTGCCATAACTCTGAAGTGAAACGCGGATCTCGATCTGAGATGATAGAAGTTGGCACCCCATGCCTAGAAACCACGTCCTTAAGATACACTGCTGCCAGCTGAGAGAATTTGTCTGTTTCCTTGACTGCTAGGAAGTGTGCTGATTTCGTGAGGCGATCAACAATCACCCAAATGGTGTCATTCCCAGCCTGAGTTCTTGGTAGTCCTGTCACGAAATCCATGGCGATCTGTTCCCACTTCCAGGTGGGTATCTCTGGTTGCTGCAGTAGACCTGAGGGCTTTTGATGCTCCGCTTTGACTTTAGCACAAGTCAAACATTTGCTGACGTAGGTTGCTATATGAGCCTTCATGCTGGGCCACCAGTAGGTAGTTTTTAAGTCATGGTACATCTTATCTGATCCAGGATGTACGGAGTAACGTGACTTATGTGCCTCTTCCATTACAAGTTCTCGTAAGCTGCCAAAGAATGGGACCCAAATGCGTCCAGTTACGTAGTAAGCACCGTCTCCCTTTCGTTCTAGTCGTTGCCTCGAGCCACGTAAAGCTTCAGCTCGAACGTTCTCTGGTTTCAACGCTTCCAACTGAGCGTCTCGTATCTGGGAAGGAAGGTTGGACTGGATCGTGAGTTGCAATGCTCGCACACGCCTAGGTGCATTATCCTTTCTGCTGAGGGCGTCGGCTACAACGTTCGCCTTGCCCGGATGATACTTGATGGCACATTCATAATCGTTCAATAATTCAACCCATCGCCGTTGTCGCATGTTCAATTCCTTCTGGTCGAAGATATGCTGAAGACTCCTATGGTCGGTGTAGATGGTGCATTTGGTACCGTACAGATAGTGCCTCCAGATCTTCAACGCAAATACCACCGCTCCTAACTCCAAGTCGTGTGTCGTGTAGTTTTTCTCGTGAATCTTCAACTGTCGTGAGGCATAGGCTATCACCTTCTCGCGTTGCATTAACACGCAACCGAGACCCTGAATCGAAGCATCACAATAAACCATAAAATCTTCGGTACCCTCTGGTAATGACAAGATCGGTGCACTGCAAAGTTTCTGTTTTAACAACTGGAAGGCCTCTTCCTGCCTCGTTCCCCAAGAGTATGCCGTGTTCTTCTGTGTCAGCGAGGTGAGGGGCTGTGCGATTTTCGAGAAATCTCTAATAAACCTCCGATAATATCCTGCGAGACCAAGAAATTGTCGCACCTCAGACGGAGTCTTTGGTGCCGCCCAATTCTTAACTGCATCCACCTTCGCAGGATCCACATGTATCCCTTTCTCGTTAACAACGTGCCCAAGGAAATGCACTTCTCGAATCCAAAAGTCGCACTTAGAAAACTTCGCATACAGTTGTTCCCTTCTCAAAAGTTCTAAGATGAGGCGTAGGTGACGCTCGTGATCTTCCTTGTTCTTGGAATAGACTAGGATGTCGTCAATAAACACTATAACAAACTCGTCGAGATATGGCTTACATACGCGGTTCATGAGATCCATGAAGACCGCTGGTGCATTCGTTAATCCAAACGGCATGACCAAGAACTCGTAGTGTCCGTAGCGCGTTCGAAAAGCAGTCTTGGGAACATCATCCTCCCTAACCCGCACCTGATAGTAACCCGACCTTAAGTCGATCTTTGAATAGAAACTTGACCCTTGCAACTGGTCAAACAAGTCGTCGATGCGTGGTAACGGATAGCGGTTCTTAATGGTCACCTTGTTGAGCTCTCGATAGTCGATACACATACGGAATGACCCGTCTTTCTTCTTTACGAACAGTACTGGGGCTCCCCAAGGCGAAGAACTGGGTCGAATGAAACCCCTATCCAACAACTCCTGTAGCTGATTAGACAGTTCCTGTAATTCTCCAGGTGCTAGCCGGTAGGGAGCTCGAGCAATTGGAGCCGCTCCCGGCGCAAGATCAATCTGAAATTCTACTTGACGGTGAGGAGGTAACCCTGGTAGCATCTCTGGAAACACATCGGCGAAGTCTCGCACCACTGGTAGATCCTCAATCTTTCTTTCTTCAGTTTGAGCGTTGGTAACTAATGCTAACATTGCAGGATACCCCTTTTGTAGATATTTCTGCGCATGCATGGCCGAGATAATACCAACCATCGTCCCACTACGATGTCCTTGAACTAATAATGTCTCCCCATCAGGGAGAGGGATACGCACAATCTTCTCTTTGCACAAAATTTCTGCTTGGTGCTTAGACAACCAATCCATGCCTACCACTATGTCAAAACTACCGAGCGTAACGGGAAGGAGGTCAATGTCAAACACCTGACCCACGAGATCTAGTTTACATCCAAAAAGGACGTTCGAGGCTTCTATCGTTTTACCATCTGCTAGTTCTACTACCTGTTTAACTTCTAAAGGTGTTGGGGTTATCCCTAATCGTTGACTAAACTCTAGGGACACGTAACTCCAATCGGCACCCGAATCAAATAATACAGAAGCAATACGATTGTTAACATGAAACGTACCAGTTACAACGTTGCCGTCATTCCTGGCATCCCCTGCTCCAAGCTGGAATACTCTGCCTCGAGCACCATTTCCCCCATTATTGCCGTTGTTGTTGTTGTTGTTCCCAGCATTGTTGTTATTCGGGCGGTTGTTGTCGTTAGCGTTCTGGTTTAACTGAGGGCAATCCCGCTTAAAGTGACCCTCGTCACCACACTGATAGCACCCCTTCCTGAAACCCTGGTTCTGCTGGGGTGGTTGCCATTGTTGTCTCTGGTTTTGCTGATTCTGTTGCTGCTGGTGTTTGGGTTGTGAGGCCCTACAATCCCTGGCCTCATGGCCCGTCTTACCACACTTGTTACACGTCCGACCACACGGTCCAAAATGATGATAGCCACACCTGTTACACCGTGGCTTTCTCCCCGCATACGAACCCTGGCTGTGGCCACTTCCCTGGCCTTGATTGACAGAAGACGACTGGCTGATGCTGCGGTTGTTGTTGTTATCTGGCCTTTTTTGAGTCTGACCAGCACTGGGTGCTTTGTCGTAGTCGCTCCACTTTCGTTTGTTATCATTAGCAGATGTAGTAGCAGTGGGTGCCGTAGCAGCAGTGGCTGAAATGCGCGGGGGTAACGAATTGCTCTCGACCTCTTGGTCCACAATCTTATGAGTCAGACGAACAATCTGTGTTAAATCATTGAGATGGGCTGCAGTGACCAAACTCTTCACACGCCGAGGCAACCCTTTGATGAATAACTCAATCCTCCGAGACATAGGCCGGGACAAGTTTGGGCACATGTCGGCCAGTTCATACGATCGCTTCACATACGCTTCGACTTCAGATCCAACCATCTTCAAGTCGTAGTACTCGTTTTCCAACTTCTGGACTTCATCCCGAGGACAGTACTCCTCCCTGATCAGTTCTTTAAAGTCTTCCCAGGTTGTGGCATTCGCTGCCTCGATGCCCAACAACTGTACCTGGGCGTTCCACCACGTTAGGGCACCATCTGCCAAGGTCCCCGCAGCATATTTCACCCTGTCCCCAGCGGGACAGTTACAGATAGCAAACACAGACTCTGCTTTCTCGAACCATCTCAGAAGTCCCACAGCCCCTTCAGTTCCGGTGAAGGTCTGTGGCTTACAGTCCATGAACATTTTGAATGTACAAGCAGGTTGATTAGGTTGGGGTTGCGCTTGCTGACCTAAATGATGGAAGGAAACACGTTATAGAAGTGAAAAGACGTGTACGCGATATGAGAGTAAGAGTACTTGGTACATTCCGTACCAGCTTGATAGGCTGCTAAAGCCTCAGCCACGCGGGTATTGATTAGGTCAGTCAACTCAGCCTGAGTCATGGTGATGTTGCCACGTCCGTGTCCTCGTCCACTCATGTTTCTATAGTTGGGAATAAACCGATTTAGAAATCGAAACGAGATAGGAGTCAAGTATCATACTGATATTTACGTACTACCAAGTTCACACATAGTAAGGCAGAACCCTTCTCACGCTCGACAAGCCTCACTGGGACTTGCATGCACCCCGCGTTATTATTAAGTGTGCACCCATAATAATAAGGCAATTTGCATGCTTATCTCAGTGCCTCTTAGCTTACACTCGAAGTTTCCCCCGTTCAAACAACACAACAGATGGTATCACAGGTCTATGGTTCACATGAGTCGAAGAGTAGTGTCACACTATCAAGTCACTATAGTGTTAAATGTTTCAGTTCATATACGTTGTGAGTGTGTGACTGCTAAGCAAGTAATGTATAAAGTGAGAGAGACGAACCTTGCAATCTGGAGCTGAGTGTCATGATCGATCTTCGAAGTTGTTTGGTTATAGTCTGGTTTTACAAAACGTTTTAAAACCTAGTTCACTATAACCAGTGGCTCTGATACCAAACTGTAACACCCCCAAAATACCATCTGCGGAAACCCCGCGAGGCGTGTTACACATCAGAGTCTGAGCCACCAATCACATTGAACCAATGATAAATATTTAAATAAAACATGTCATTAATTGCCAAGATTGAATGTCAAACATAATATCGATTCACAAAGAGTTATATAGCGGAAGCATATGATAAGTCGTTTAGCAATTGTTTCATAATAAAACTCAAAACCAATGTATAAATTATAAGTAATCCAATAGCTTCGATCCATGACCACTCCAGCACTCCCAGATAGCAAGTCCATGTTCCAAGGTTAACGACCTACAAGCATGCAAACAAGTGTGTCAGACTACGCTGGTGAGTTCAAGGTCTTGTTAACGTGTTGTGTTACCAGATGTATGTTAATGTGATTCAATGTTGTGTTACGATGTTGCTCATGCTAGTTACCCTAGGGAGTACGCCCTTACGTAACCGAGGAGTGTGCCTCTTAGCAACCCACTATGTTGTTCACGCTAGTTACCCTAGGGAAAACGCCCTTACGTAACCGAGGAGTGTGCCTCTTAACAACCATAGTGAAACCCAGATAATTAGTTCACCCCGTCCTTATGGCCCGGTGTGAGGTTTCCCACCTAATAGCGCTATCAACTAATTACCCCCATTGCCCTCCAGGAAATCCGATGATAAATTCCATGTTCAATATCCAAAATCGATTAAGTTGTTTACCCAATGTTTCCCTTCCAAATGTTTACCAGTTGTCCCAAACCACCGGGACGCATGCTTGAGAAAATGCAATGAACTCACCTTGGTTTGCTCGGCAGATTATACCAAAAGTTACTTGAATTATAAGTGGTCAATCACGTCCTAACAGGATTACCATATAAGTCAGGTTTGGTTCAGGTAAAGCACGCATGTTTCACACAAGTTATCACGTTACAGGCACAAATTGATCATGGCAACACATAACAGTCATACAATCCATTCAACATTGTGCGAACAAATGAATCAGCCCAATAATATCCGGCCCAACATGTTGTGCGATCGGCACAACCTTGTGCGATCCACAGCATGTTGTGCCGCCCAATAAATCCCCGGCCCAACGATACTTAAGCCCAACAGAAGAGAAGTCCAAAACATAAACATACTCGGCCCATGAAAAGCCTTGTGCGATCCGACTGGGCTTGTCCGACCCGAGCTGCTTGTGCGATCAGTTTTATTACCCAGCCCAAGATTTCTCACCCGGCCCAACAGTTAAAGAGTTCACATAAGGATCTCAGCCCAACAAACAAACAAAACAGAATTACTAGTGCGGCCCAATAGAGCATGTGCGATCCAAGGGACTTGTGCGATAGAAAACATCTTGTGCGATTAACTTTGTGTGTCCGGCTTGTGCGAGTGGCTTGTACGTTTGGATCAGATCTTGAATGATCTGATCTTGTGCGATTGGGCCATTTGTGCGACAGGAGGCCTTGTGCGATTGATCTTATCATTCCGGAAATCATGCTAGTTAGTTACAATCCATTTAGTAGTTTCCATATTACACCAATTCAATCAACAACATCAACAGTTTCTACTTCTAATCATAACCGATCAAATCATAGTTTTTATCACCTAAACCATATGAACCCTAATCATGTTTTCAAGAACACATCCTACTAACATTCAATCGGATCAACTTTGAGACATAACAACCTCACACATGCCGATTTCATACGTAACCTGATTCACTAACACATCAATAAGCTAATAATCCGAGTAGCATAACATAACACGGATTAATCATCTAATACAATCCGAATCAATACATGATAGCCGATTATCATTCTAATCGATTCACAAGAACATCATTCAATACATGCATGTGGGCCGATTATTAATACACAAATCATTCAACAACATAATCAATCAATCATGAAACATTTATAAGCACACTAACCGATTAAGAGGGTGATCCGATTCAAAGTATGATCTTCGAGAGAGAGGAAGAATGTTTGCCGTCGGGTTCTAGAGAGCTAGGGTTCTTGTGTGTGTATTGTGTTTTTGCAAAATATCAGAGGATTACAAACACTCCTAGTGTTATGCGTGTGAGATGGGTGGGCCGAACCCTCACTTGGGCCGCCCTTAAGTCCAAATACAAGTGACACGGCCCAAAGGGCTTGTGCGATCGGCTATGTGTTGTGCGGTTCGGATTAAGTAAACATATACATATTCATATGACCTATCAGAACGTCATAACATTCAATAATTCAATCATTCAATGATTCAATCAAGTTCACATACGTTGCATACAATACAAAGACGGGTTTGAAATACGAGTTGTCACAGATTTGAACTGGGTCTGCTTAGTCCAAGCCCAACCCAAGACATGAAAGGCTCTCATGACACTTCAACCCACAACACAAGCATGTGCCAGTCAGCTTTTAGCTATTTTTATTTCAATGTTATTTTGTTTCAAATTTTATTTTAATTTATTTGACTTTTTCAAGTTAGTTAATTTAATTTGTTAATTGTAAGAATGGAAAAGACTTACTTTGAATTTCACAAAAAAAACTTTGAATTCTATGTGAGAATTTGTTTCTTCCTTGCTATTATAATTAGTGGCAGGATTAGAAGGTGATCTAGGAGGCTGGTATTGATACTCACGGAGTGAACCTGTATCATGGGAATTGAGATCAGATTTTCCCAGCGGATCTCGAGTGGTGTGACTGTAACTCGATGGTACGTTGAATTAACATCATTTTTTTCCATTCGGGTTGTTTTCAATCCAATTACTAAATCTCTCTATATCACCTATTGTCATTAATACTCTCAATTGGTATATGAGGATCGTCATGTGTGAAATCAAGTGAGTTATTATCATTAATATCAAGGACAACTTTCGAGTGAGACACATGCCCATCTTGCTAGCCATGTTGAAACCTTGACAACTCAAATGGCTGAATGTGTTGGAATGTTTAAGTGTTTAGTTAAGAATAAGAAAGTCACGGAAGCAATTAGCATTATTGGAAGCCCAATCAGATAGCACTTGACATAGAGTGGATAAATGCATCCCAGTTTTTCTAGTAAATTACGAACCATAGGGAGTTTAATTTTTATCAATAAGATATTTTTTGTTCTGTAACAAAGCGAATTTGCTTTTTTAAAACTAGATTCTACTTGTTTAGCCCGGTCGAATTAACTATTAGAGCTCGTCCTATAATTTTAGAACCGCGTAATATTATGTGGCACATAGCTTCAAATTTTAGTAGTTAAGTTAACCAACATTGTGAACGGATTTTAACTTTGAATTATCAAAGTGATATAAAAATTGTGGCTCTTTTAGTGGCAGCATGATTAATTATTTCCTAGCACTAACTATGTGAATAGTTACCACTATTAGCATCAACCGTTCTCTATTGATTTGAATATTTTAAAAGTAACAAGAGCCAACCACAAGTAATAACAATGATTTTAGTGAACTGAATATTAAATGGTACAAATGCAGTTAGAACTGCATAAATATGCAATTACAAGTTGAGTCAATTATCTCTAATCCTGCATCAAGTCCATCTAATATATAATCAGTTCGTTTTCTACTTAATTACCTTCTACTTTATTGGACACATGAATAAATACAACTAAAGGCAAGATGATTAATGAGATTTTCCCATCCTCAATGCTACATAAGCAAGAAACCTGTACCCCACCAACATTATACCCAAAGCGGCCACATCCCACCACAAGTGATCGACGCCGAGATACTTAATCGCTGGAAAATCTAAAACTCTACAGTGGATACCCGTCGGACAGTCGTAAACCTCAGTCTCCATGTATTGTACTTCCACTAAAAGCTTATAACAATAATGGCTAAATGAAATGTATTTCAACCAACTGATGAATGGTGGAATCTGTTGAATATAGTAACCACCAGCAAGTAAAAACACAAGCATGATCACTGATGATAAGGTGGATGCTTGCTTTAGGTCAATGAGTATGGCTCCCAGGGCTAGTCCAAGTCCTTGTGACACCAGCACGTTAAATAGAATGATTAGAACCGTTAGCACGAATGTGATGGGCGAAGGTCTGAGTCCGCCCATCCAGTATGTGATTGTTACAAAGATGGTTGGGAGAACTAGTTCCATTGGCAAGTCCCCTGCCATTCTAGCAAAGTAATAAGACGAGAGGCGGTACATTGCTGATGAGCGTTCTCTTATTAGCATTGGGCGGTCCTGAGGGAATGTGAATATGGCATTGGATAGAGGGTAAAAGCCCCAAAATATTGAGAAGAAGAAGAGCAGTCCCACCTGCATATCATGTAGTAACCAATAAGTAGTATGCAAAATGAGTAGAAACTGTTATCTACAACCATATTTTTGGTAATAGCACAATAACTATACTGGAATTGACAATTATTAAATAAAGGAGTCATAGTATACAAAAATAATTAAATGTCAGCCACTTTTGAACCATCACTAATTTGGGAGATGCTGAAAAGTAAACATTCTTTAATTGTGATGACTATTGTTGGCAAAATGTCTAAGTGTCACTATTATGCGACAGTCAGAGAGTGCCAAAGTGATTCCGTGGAGGCCCACTCCACAGAGCGCACGAGGGTCAAAGAGTAGCCGCCCCTTAGAGCATCCACAATAGGTAATTTTGGGTGTTTTTGAGCTCAAGTGGAGGAGAGAAGGGATGATGGACGTTCTTGTGATATACGCCCAAGAAATAGGTTATGTGAGAAGGGGAGGATAGAAAAGGCACTTTTTTTGAGTTATTTTTGGCTGTAGGAGGGACCAAGATCGGGCAGGGTGACATGGCAAGCGTTTTTAGCACTCCTTTCAATGGACGCCCTTACATACTTTCCGTTAACGTTGTTAACGCCTCTAAAGGAAAATTAGACCTATATGCACTTCCTGTATAGGAACTTTGATATAATTGCGGATCTATAATTATATATTCCAAATACTTGTAAACCCGAAAAGGAAACCAATAAGAAACACAATCTAGTGCGGTTGTGGACTAGGTTGATCATGTTGTTCATCATGTGTGGGTCTTTACTTTTCTTCATGTGTTACTTTTGTCTTGTCACAGTTGTTATGCATTTGTGAGATCATGTTTCCATACATGTTTCAGTGCTATTAACGAAAAACAATGAAGGACAATCCTGGTACCTGATCTTGCAAGTGTGATGTATCAGAATGCCACCATAAAAGACCTGATAAGATTGAGACAGACATCACTTGGAAAATTCGTAATCCCGAGTACGATTCGTGCCTCCTTTCTCTAAGACCTCTTTTGAACAACACTTTAAATTGTGTCCACCAACTTGTGGTCCACCTGTTGTCACAACCTGTACACCACATCTATTTTTTAGAACTTTGATTTAAGATATTTTACTCTAGACTAAAAACTTATCAGATCACAATCACGAATTCGTTGTTTTCACTTCCCACTATAAAAACAAGCATATGTTCCCGGTAAAATCCCACTCATAGAGTAGGGGGCATGGGTCACTTTTCGTTGTGATGTTGAATTAACTGACTATCGAAAATAAGATGTTTATTCGAACTTACAATTAGGAGACTGTGGTCCTCTAATAGCACGAGTTGCATCATTGATCTCTCTATTGATGTCCTCTTTAATGAGAGGGTAAAGGGTTTTCTTGTAAGATGATATCAGAAACTGCTTAACTGATTTGCCTTCTTCATGGCTGTCTTGTCTATAATCTTGGTGATCATCCGGGTTTGTACTAGGAACCACCCCTGTATATCGATAAAATGGTTATGTTGTGAAATACGTCTCTCAATCTATATATATTACAAATAAACATTTCTAGGAAGGATGGGATGAGGGTAAACATTTCCTATGTCCCATGGGATAGAAAGAACCAACAACCATACAAAAAGAACGAATAAATTTCGAACTTGTGATACTTGTATTATTAAAAACTAATTACATGTCCTGAAAACTTTTTAGCATTGTATTTCTACAGTTTATTGCATGATTTATTTACGTACCGTTGGCAAGATCAAGCAGAAAATCAGCAGGGTTCATCAAACTAAACCCTGGCACATACCCAATGGATGCAAGATACTCCATAACCTGACCCGAACAACCATAGTAAATTGGGCTGCCGTCAGATAAAACCAAAACCTTATCAAACATCCAATACAGCCTACTTGATGGCTGATGGATCGTGGTGACCACGCTCCTCCCTCCTCTAGCCAACCCATTCAACGTGGCCATTAACCGAAGAGCCGTGGTAGAGTCCAGCCCTGAAGTCGGCTCATCCAAAAGCAACAAACTCGGGTTCACCAACATTTCCTGTCCAATACTAACCCGTTTCCTCTCCCCACCCGAAACACCACGAATAAGTGGCCCTCCCACGATGCTGTCACGACATCTTGTTAACCCAAGTTCAAGTATGATGAGCTCAGCTTGTTCTACTTTCTCTTCATGGGTTAAACTCTTGGGCAGCCTCAACATTGCAGCATACGTTAAAGTTTCTAAAACCGTTAGGTGTGGGTATAACACATCATCTTGTGTCACAAAGCCGATTTTTCGTTTCACTGAGCTTGAGAAGGTCTGGCCGCTATATGTTATGCTGCCTGAAAGCTTTCCAGATAGTCTACCACCAAGGGCAGCTAATAAGGTGGTTTTTCCACTGCCTGATGGACCAAGCATGGCTAGTAACTCTCCTGGTCGGACTACACCACTGACTCCATTGAGAACAGTCCGGGTTCTTTTTGAGTCAGCTGAGGTGAATAAACAACGGTCTTTTCCAGATTGCAAGTTAATATTGTAAGCCAAATCTTCAAACTACAAATTAATAAACCAGAAAATTGTTAAAAACCAAAAAGCTTGGTTTTTTTTTTATAGTTTCACAAAAGTTGCTATATCTTTTTATATTTGTTATTATTATTATTAATTATTAAAGATATATTTGAAAATGATATCATTATTATATTCTAAATTTACTTCTATATGTATTGTTCTTTTTACTGCAAAAAGGAGCTATATAAATAAAAAGTTGATGCTTAAAAAAGGCTAACCAAACAACTAAAATATCATTTTTATAGTTTCACACAAATTACTATATTTTTGTATTTGTTACTTCTATGTATAGTTATCTAGTTGTAATTAGTAAATAGACACTTAGGTAGCGTTCGTTTCATGGAATGGAATGGAATGGAATTAGGAAGTTTTTCTTTGTAAAATTGATCTTGGTTGGGGGAGGGAGGAATTTGAAATCCCATGAATTTCTTTAATCTATGAAATTTGTGACTATTTCAACATTCCATTCCATTCCTTCATTAGAGTGAAGGATTTCTAAGGAATGTTGAAATAGTCACAAATTTCATAGATTAAAGAAATTCATGGGATTTCAAATTCCTCCCTCCCCCAACCAAGATTAATTTTACAAAGAAAAACTTCCTAATTCCATTCCATTCCATTCCATGAAACGAACGCTACCTTATTGTAAATAGATACGTAAGTGTACAAAAAATATCATTGATCAATATTGTTTCAGTTCTCTCTTATTATTATTATTCTATAAATTTCATCGAAATATTATTAGAGCTTAAAAACACCTGAAGTCATGATTTCTCGTTAAACATTAAGCTAATACTCGTTACGTAGATATGAAATTAATAATCTGGTACCTTGAGTGTAATAGGACGTAATGATTTGCGTAGAAAGGGCAACTGTGATGGTATCGACGGATTTTGATTTGAAACTCTCGATTCCAAGTTTGGGTTCATGTTATTTGTCAACCCTGGTGGCTCAGCATGAACTGTGGAATTCTCCATTCTTGTGTTAACATGAGGTCTAGTAGAAGTTGTGCTGCCTGTGACACTAGAAATACTTGGCTCAAACTCAATGATTGGCATGTTTACGGGTAAAAAGAAAAAAAAAAAGATAAATGGAAGTGGAAATGTGTAGAAATGCGATTAGAGCATGGGTATGAGAAAAAAAGGTATATAGGTTCACATGCAGAGAAAGAAGAAAAGAGGGAGCATTTAAAGGTAAAGAAGAATAGAGGCATCGGGGAAAAAGTAATGTGATGAGTCATTGAATAGCTACAGTTCCTCTAAATATCTAGGGGTGATGAACAATAACTGTTACTTCGACTAGATGAATAAATTTAAATTTTGTTGGTGCACTTGTGTCTGTACTTTGTCTGTATTCAGTCTGTATATAAACGATGTTCTAAGTCTGTAAGTTGACCAAGTCAACCATCCTCCGGTTTGACTTGGTCAAACAGTTAGAAAGTAGTTGTCTGTCTCGAAGGATAGCTCCTCGAAGGATACTGTTGATCCTTCGAGGTACTCGAAAGATATGCTTCGATTGTTAGACCTCGAAGGATCATCCTTCGAGGTCATTGCTGATCATTCGAACATCATGTTATCGATAGATGATCCTTCGGACCATCTATCGGATCCTTCGGACAAGACCTGCTGTGTATGGGTATAAATACCCATGCATTGTGTTGAGTTCTTAAGACAGACATTTAGACAGATTCACACACTGAAAGAGAGAGTCTTCTTAGAGAGCATTCTGTCCGAAACTCACACACACACTTTGAGAGTTTACATGTTAGATTTGTAAACATTGTGCTTGTAACCGAAACCTTCATTTGCATTAATACAAGTTGTGTTAATCGGTGAACCCGTGTGTGTTTGTGTTTATACTTGCTTAATCTCGGTTTGCTTGCTAGCTTGGATTCCGCACTCGCTATTGGGTTAGTATAACAAGGTTTGAGGTTCGTCATCCTCCGACAAAAAGGGACCTACAAGTGGTATCAGAGCTTGGCTCTTTACCTTGTTTAAAACCGGGTTATTCAAGTTCTTGGTGTGTGTTTGAACACTTGGTTTAACACCCGTTTTTGTTGGTTTTTCTACACTTTTAAACTGGAAAACGTGTTTTAAACTTACCGGGAGTGTTCATAAGTGGGTTGGGTAACTTGAAAACTTGTTTAAGTGTTTTGGTGTTTTTCCGGCGAATATTCCGGTTAAACTTCCGGTGACTGGTTCTAGGATAAGGTTATCCTTTTTGGGCAATCTTTTCAAAGTTGGTGGGAAAGTTGTCAGCCTGCCATACTCTTTGCCGAAAGTTGACTTACCAACCCATCACCTTTTCACCAACCTATCACATCAACGTCAGTTGTGTCAGAATCTCTCGAAAGATATCTTTCGACATCGAAAGACCATCTTTCGATCAAGGAAGGCTCGAAAGATCATCATCCTTCAACCCGTCCTTCGAAGTCTGAAACATATTTTTCGATAAAGGAATCTATTCGAAAGATAAGTGTCCGAAAGATAGGGATTTATCTCGAAAGATAAGGATCTTTCAAGTGTGAATCTTTCGAGATTTTGAATCTTTCGAAGCCAGTGCTCGAAAGTCAACAGTGATCCTTCGAACACTGTTGATCATTCGAACAAGTGTGATCTTTCGAAAGTCGGCTATACGAAAGATAAGGATATTTAATTCGAAAGATAAGGATCTTTCAAAAGGGAATCCTTCGAGTTCTTGAATCTTTCGAAACCATTGTTCGAGATACAACAGTGACCTTTCTAGTACTGTTGATCCTTCGAACAATAGTCGATCTTTCGTTTGTGGTCAGTTTATTGTTGACAAGTTTCTGTGATTTCAGATTTTTCGACAAAGATCCTTCGGCTGTGTGATCTTTCGGATTACTCACTTGGCATTTATTTTGCTTATCAATCATGAATCCGAGTTGGTGGAATCCTGCTCCAGATAATGGTGAATATACAAGATCAAATGTCACTCCCTCATGGTGGGGTACACCGGCTCCAGACGATGGAAAATACACGAATACAAGGTCATCTCCTTTATGGGCTGAGTCGCCAGTATCAACTTCTTCTCAGGGAAATCAATGGGCTTTGGTATCGAATCAAACTCCGAGCATTCAAAGTATTCTACTAAGCGAAAGTGAAACAGGAAGTCTGAATCGACCTCCAAAGTTGATGCATTTGAATGAATATCCAGGATGGGTTGAGAGATTTAAAACATATGTTCTTGGTCAAAATACCGAACTGTGGATACGTTTCACCACAGATTTCGATCAAGCCATAGAGGTTGCTGCTTCAGATTCTGCTACGTTTGCTGATCTTCCAGAAGATAAAAAGAAAACCTATGATCTGGAAAAGAAGGCATACGCCATTCTCACTCAGGCGTTGAGCAAGGATATCTACCATCAGTTTGTCAGCTTCAAGACAACAAAGAAGTTGTGGGACGGATTGAAAAACAGAGGAGTGGGAAATGCAGCAACACGTCAAATGCGTCATGATCTTCTCAAGAAAGAATTTGAAGGTTTCACTTGTATGGATAAGGAGTCCTTGGGAGATATGACAAGCCGATTTTATCATCTGCTTACGGAATTGGATAATTATAGTGTAGTGACAACTCAAGCTGAAGTTGTGAAGAAGTTTGCTGATGCTTTGCCTCCTCAATGGAGTAGTTTCTTGGAAATCCTGAAGTACAACGGAGTGTTGAGAACCACTAATATCAACGAATTCGTGCAACTTTTGGAAAACAAGGATCAGGAGGAAACATTGAAGGCAAAGAGAGTTCCATTGCCACAGAATCCAGAAATGTACTGTGGAACTTCCAATTCTTCGTCTGCAAGAACCGGTCCACATGCTCCACTTCAAACAGCATTTGTCACAAGCACAGATTGTTTTGGCAACCCAATACAAGTTCCTGTTAAGCCACCTCCCACCACAGATATGTACGGAAATCCAATACAACCACCTCCTCCTCCGCCTCCTGCTCAACAACAGCGTGCATGTTATGGAGGAACATCATCTGCTGGTCAACAATCGAAGACAGGTACCGTACAGCTTGACACGTCAAGTTTCTCTAAAATCAGTGTAGAAGTAGCTAAGGAACACATGGAGCTGCTTAACACTGTAGTGAGCGCGTACTGTGGATTGATAGAAGGTCAGATTGGCAACATTAATCTGACACAAGAAGATTACAGGCAGATTGATAAAGAGGAAATGGACTTGATGGACATCAAGTGGGCCTTTGCTAGTGCTGTGAGAAGAGCAAAGGATTGGATGGAAAGTACTGGCAGAACCAGCTTGGAAAGTAAGAGAGACACCAAGTATGGGTTCGATAAACAAGCTGTTAAGTGCTTCAACTGTGGTGAACGGGGTCACTTTAAACGGGAATGCACAAAGCCAGCACAGCACGGGAATCAAAACCCCTTCAGAAACCAAGGCAACCGGCAGAACAGAAACAATGATCGTACCATGGTACCCGTCAACAACCAAACCAACCGGGCACTTGCGGTTCAGGTAGATGAAGGTTGTGACTGGTCAATCCAGTTGGGTGGTGATGCTCCTGATGGAACAGCATGTTTTGCTCAGATTGTGAAGGAGTTAGTTCACACCAGTGGTAGAGAATCTTCTGCCAGTGGTGGTGAATCGTCTGAAGATGAAGACTCCTCTGGATACAGTAGAAGTGTTGATGAAGAATCATCCAATTCTGGTGATGATCATGTGGGTGAGACATCAAATGCAGCAATCGATGCAGGCATTGATGAACTTTTATGGGAAGCTGCAGCAGAAACTCAAAGAAGATCTATTCTGGTGGATCAAGCTGCTTATACTTCGTCTTCTCTCCATTCAGCCTTTATGGCTAATGTCGACGGTTCATCAAGTCAGGTATGTGTCGATGAACCCACTGCTGTTAATTGTGATGAATGTACTAGGTTGCATGCTAGATGTGCTGAAATGGAGAAAAGTATGTCTGAGTTGCAAGGCAAACATGATGCTTTACAAGCTAGTTTGTTTGACTTGCAAGACAAACATACTACTGTGAATGAGAATCTGAGTGACTTGCAAAGTAAGCATGACGCTTTGCAAGAAAAGTATGATGTGACTTTCCTCCACAATCAGAAATTGACTGTGGACCTTTCCAAATGCACAGAAGCCAACATGTTTTATGAAAACCATGAAAAAGAATTTAAGTCAGTAATTGAAACATTAAAGAAAGATAAAACTGAACTGACTAAAATGGTTTCAAGAAAACAAACTGATATTAATTTGTATATATCTCGCCTTGAGATTATGCAAAAAGAGATGGCTTGTGTGAAAACCGAAAGTGATGCGATCCAACTCAAGCTAGACAGTTATTTGAGCTCTAGCTATGTGTTAGATCACATCATTGATGTTCAGAAGGAAAAGAGAGATGTCACATGCATAGGCTACAAGAAATGTCCACCACCAGTGAGACATAATTATGATGCCATGCCTGATGAAGAGGACAGGGTATTCTTTGAACCGTCTGTGCCTCTAGATGTTAAGGAGTTTGCTGCAGGACTCGGATACCAAAAGGAAGTATCCTCAGATTCAGATGTGTCAGCAGATACTTTTGTGAGTGCTGAACAGAATCAAGATCCTCCAGTTGTGATTGAGGATGCTGATTCGTCTGATGATGAATCTGATGATGCTGTTCCAGCAAAGTCTGATGCGGTAGTCAAAAATGAGGACATACCTCTTGAGAATCACATTCTATGTGATCCCCCTGTACAACCCGCTAAGACTGTTGCAACTGAGTCCTCAACTGCAGAAGAGCCGGAGAGTGTGAATTTGCTGTACACTCTAGTTGGTGATGATAAAATTTACTCAGACAAAGATTTTCCCATTAAGAATGTTAATCAATCCTTAATCTGCAAAGTCTTTGAAAATTCGACAAGTAAGTTTTTGGGAAAGACAGGACCACGTGTTACAGTTACACAGTGTCCTCCTATTCCAAAGGCTGAAATTCGAAAACAATTTGGCAACAAGAAATTACCAACAGTGCCAAAACAGCAAAATCACACCAAGTCCAAAGGAAAATCACCGGCTCAAGTCCAAAAGAAGCCGAACCAAAAGAAGAAGAAAAATGTTAACTTTGTGAAATCGACGGGAACAGACAAAATTGAAAAGTTTGAAAATCAATCTAACTTAGATTTTGTCAAGAAAACTATTGTCGAGAAAAGAAATGAACCAAGCAGTTCAAAGCCTAGTACCTCGGGTTCACAAAGTTCAACATCTTCGGCTAAGCGATCACATGATACTTCGGGGTTTGTAGAACGAAGATCATGTTTTGAGTGTGGAACCATTGGGCATATTATTAGAAACTGCCCATATCTTCATAAACAGAAAGGAAAGGTTGATGATCCCCGTGGCAAAACTGACCATAAGCCAACTGTTCCCACAAAACAAGATCCCCGACTTGTAAAAGAAAGGGAAAAGAAACAGAAAAGGCAACAGGTCAAGAAAATTGAAAAAGCAATTAAAATCGATGTGGTTCAAAAACAATCTGTTGCTGTAAAACCAGACAATTCTACAACTTCAAACAATCAAGAAGTTAAAGTTTTAAAGAAAGACACTGGTAAAACAAAACAGACATGGAAACCTAAATCGGTTACTAAATCAGGGGGACCATCACAATTCACCAACCATCAAAGACAAGAAGTTATTGTCAATGATGAAAATGGAAGACCCAAGACCACAATGGCTTGGGTCCCCATCTCCAACTAATTCATTTGAGTTCATGTGCAGGGTGCTTCAGGAGGAACTATCAGTAGTCATTGGATTGTTGATAGTGGGGCATCCAGGCACATGACAGGCGACATGAAGCTTCTCTACGACGTTAAATCTATTAGAGGAGGTTATGTTGCTTTTGCTGGAGATAAAGGTGGATATATAACGGGTGAAGGAATGATATCTAACGGGATTGTCAGCTTTGACAAGATCAATTTTGTGCAACAACTTGATCACAATCTTCTCAGTGTTTCTCAAATCTGTGACAAGCAATTTTCAGTACACTTTGATGCTAATGGATGTTATGTGCTGAAACCCGGCTTCAAAATTCCAAAAGAATGGATTCTCTTGTCGGCTCCAAGGATAAATGATTTGTACGTCCTTGACATGAGCCAAGCTATTACTACGTCTGCACAAGCAACTTGTTTCGTTTCCAAAGCCACAGAAAAAGACACTATCTCTTGGCACAGACGAATGGGTCACATTCACTTACGCAAAATGAATCATTTGGTTTCAAATGAATTGGTGAATGGTGTTCCCCTCAAAAATTTCCATCTTCAAGACGTCTGTGTTTCGTGCCAGAAGGGAAAGCAAACAAAGAAGAAGCACCCTACAAAGAAGATCAACACGGTGGCAGTTCCTCTTGAACGCTTGCACATGGATTTGTTCGGTCCTGTCAAGCACAAGAGTATTCGGGGTGATCAATACTGCCTCGTGGTTACTGATGATTATTCAAGATTTTCATGGGTTGCGTTCATGGCACACAAGAGTGAAACCTTTGGTATTATCAAAAACTTGATCATTCAGATTGAGAATTTGTATAAGTTGAAGGTTAGGCGGATACGTAGCGACAATGGTACTGAATTTAAAAATCATTCCATGACGGAGTTCTGCACTTCAAAGGGTATTCTTCATGAGTTTAGTGCAGCTTATACTCCTCAACAGAATGGTGTCGCTGAACGTAAGAACCGCACATTGATCGAGACTGCTAGGACAATGTTGGTAGAGTCGCAGCTACCCATTCCATTCTGGACTGAAGCTGTGGCATCTGCATGTTATACATTGAACAGAGTCCTTACAGTCAAAAGGCACAACAAGACCTGCTTTGAGCTTCTTCAAAAACGGAAACCAGATTTGTCTTATCTAGAACCGTTTGGAGCTCCATGCACAATCATCGATCCTAATGGAAAGTTTGGGGCAAGAGCAATTGATGGATACTTTCTTGGGTATGCCACCCCTAACTTACGAGTCTGGAATCTAGAGACTAAAAGGGTCGAGGAATGGTCTGAGGTCAGAGTACAAAGGCACACTTTGCCAGTCAAAAATCCGGGTCAACCTTGGATGTTTGAGTATGATGACTTCTTCAATTCGATCAATGTTGAAACCGTTGAAGAAAATGCTGCGGCTAGGATGTTTTTCGAGAGTGACAATGCAACAGTTTCACCGGTGGTTCGTCCGATTCTTGTTAATCAAGAACCATCTTCTTCGGTGAACAATAATACTCTCAACAATGAGGATTTTCATGATGCAAATGAATTGAACGAATCTTCAGAGGATGATGAATTTCTAGATGCAGATCAGGAAGCTCCTACAACAGCAGTTCATGGTACTTCAGAGGGTACTCCTCCAGTGGATGCCCATAGAACAGCTGAGGCTACTGCATCATCCTCTTCGTCAATTCCGGGCCTTGAATTGGTTGTTGATCTTAATCTCAACAACCTGGGTATAAATGTTCCAGTTCCAGATAATCCAGAGACAAGGATTCATAATACCCATCCTCAACAAAACATCATTGGAAGTGTGCAAAGTGGCGTTCAAACAAGAAACATGTTGCGAAACAACAACAATGCAGGCTTGTATGCAGCTATTCGAGAATCTGGGCAACAAAACGACTGGTCCTTCGCGTGTTATGTCTCACAGGAAGAACCAAGAACGTGGAAAGAAGCCTTGAAGGATAATGCTTGGGTTGAAGCAATGCAGGAAGAACTGCAACAATTCCAGAAGCTGGGTGTCTGGAAACTCGTAGAGAAACCTGCTGGATACAAGAAGATTGGTACCCGTTGGGTCTTCAAATGCAAAAAGGATGACCGCGGAGTTGTTATCCGAAACAAGGCTCGTTTAGTCGTTCAAGGTTTTCGTCAGATTGAAGGGATCGACTACAACGAAGTCTATGCACCAGTTGCACGTCTCGAAGCAATTCGAATCTTTCTAGCCTATGCGTCCTTCAAAGGATTCAAGGTTTATCAGATGGACGTGAAAAGTGCATTTTTACATGGTGTGGTTGAAGAAGAGGTGTACGTCGAACAGCCTCCAGGTTTTGAAGATCCTATCCATCCCGATCGGGTTTGGTTGCTCAACAAAGCTCTTTATGGTCTTCATCAAGCACCGCGAGCTTGGTATGCAACCTTATCACACTATCTGCTGGAGAATGGTTTTCGTAGAGGTCTTATCGACTGTACTCTTTTCATCAAAGAACAAGATGGAGATCTTCTTCTAGTACAGGTATACGTTGATGATATTATTTTGGTTCTACTAATGATGTCTTGTGTAGGGAATTCGAGCGCATTATGCAGGATAAATTCGAGATGAGTGCTATGGGGGAAATGACCTTCTTCTTGGGCCTACAAGTACAACAAACAGAGTCTGGGATATTCATCCATCAGACTAAATATGTTGGTGACATCTTGAGCCGGTTCCAGATGTCAGATGCAACGCCCATTGGTACTCCATTGCCAACTAATCACGGAATTACTCCTGACTTGAAGGGAGAAGCTGTTAGCCCTTCAAACTATCGCGCAATGATTGGATCTCTTATGTACCTCACAGCATCAAGGCCAGACATAATGTACCCAACGTGTCTGCTTGCTAGATATCAAGTTAACCCGAAGGCCTCACATCTTGCTGCCGTAAAAAGGATTTTTCGTTATTTGAAGGCGTACCCTGACACCGGTCTGTGGTACCCTAGGGATAATAACTTTGAATTGGTAGCTTTCAGTGATTCTGATTTTGGCGGATGCAAAATCGACGGTAAATCCACAACGGCTGGATGTCAGTTCTTAGGAAATCGCCTAGTCACATGGCAGTGCAAGAAGCAGACGTGTGTCGCTACATCAACATGCGAAGCTGAATACATTGCTGCCTCAAGTTGTTGCTCCCAAGTTCTTTGGATCCAACAACAAATGCGGGACTACGGTTTTGAATTCCTAACTACACCTATTTACGTTGATAATTCTGCTGCTTTAGATATCACTAGAAATCCTGTGCAGCACTCAAAGACCAAACACATCGAAATCAAATATCACTTCATACGTGATTGCTTTGAGAAAAGGCTAATCGATGTTGTTAAGGTCCACACCGATGACCAACGTGCCGACTTATTTACCAAAACATTTGACAAATCAAGATTTGACTTTTTATTATTGGTAAATGGCATTAAGGTCAAGCAAGAGTAAAACCAACATCGGAAAATCATTTTTGTAAATATCTTTGTGTCTTTTAAATTTATCTTAGTTTATTGATTTTAGGGGGAGTAAATCCAAAAATCAGAAAATCCAAAAACATCGAAAAATTTCAAAAACACAAAAACAATAGAAAAACAAAAATGAGTTTCCTGGCGAGCAAAAGAGAAAATGATAGTACATCAGTGGTCTATCCAAACCTCTTTAAACCTTAAATGAAAAACGATAAGCAGCTCTATATAAGATGTATCGGTAGGCTCACAATCATTTTAAAGTGTGCAGGGTGATATAAATCTTAATCGACTGAAGACCAGGTGGGAACCATTCATTGGCATATGGTCTTAGTACCGAAATTTCGTTTGATAGATTGCCGAGGTTCTGAGATATTCGGTCTTTATGCTGCTTATCATCTGGGTATCATGGTTGTATCTTTTACCGAAAAATAACGGGGACGCAAGTCTAGATCTTCCATGATACTATACATACGTGTACATATTGCATACTGCATTCGACCTCAATAAGTGATAAACAATCACATGTCCAAATCAAATAAGTGATAAAATATCACATTTATCCGGGTGTCAAGTTCGTCTCTCTGCTGTACGGAAGTACTGACCTGTTCACGGACTTGCACCTGTGCCCTCATGCATACGAAAATCAAGTTCCTCATAAATAAGTGATTATATCACATAGGACTTGTTTTCAAATCAAAATAAGTGAGTATCTCACAGTTTATACGGTCAAACAGATGATAATCGGTATACTCACCGGTAAGATGAACTCTCGTGCATACCTTGATACGGGAATGTGTTGTGATGTGGATGAACACCGGTCGGTAAGTATAAATCATACCTTAACGTATCCCCTCGCCATGATTACATCTGATAAGTTGAGCTTAAGTGGACAACAATACCGATAATTGTTATAGGATGCTTATCTTAATGTTAACTAACTGAACAACAAGAGTGTTTTGGCATGACCGTACACTGATATGATTCTCTTACCCTCGAAACTCACAAAAAGAATGTCTGTAAATATTTATTTACTGCTTAACATTTATTGTTTCTTTTAAACAGTTTCGTCGTTTGGTGCATATCAGCACGACATTAGCGGTGATGTCGTTTGATAACACTCAAAGGATTTTAAATTGTTGTCTTTTAATTTCAAAAATACCAAAAAGATTTTAGGCGTGTTTTAATATAAACTTTATAAAAGCCAAAAAGATTTTATTTCTGCTTTATTTTCGATCGTACGATGTTGGAGCTCGAGTCTTCGTTACCTGAAACCTGACTGAAAACCGAACTGACTAAATCTTCATAAACGGTCGAAATTTGCATGTTTTGAAAGTTAGAAATTGAAATTGATAAATCTGGAAAACTTTCAAACTGTCGGACAGTGTTTGATTGTGACATGGTCATTCGTGTGTCATTTGTTTATACTATATTCCAAGCAGTTGTTCTCATTACGCGTTTAGATTTCTTGCATGTGCAGATTCTAAAGGCTAGGAGAACATGGTCGATGACAAGCTCTGGAATGAAGACACGACGAGAAGGCGCTCAATAATGAAGATGATCGAGTTGCCGCTGGCCATCATCAACACCACAAGGATCTCACTTCATAAAGATAAAGTCTTTTCACGAGCATAACTCAAGGGGGAGCTTATGTTAAGGGGGAGTTTGTCAACACACTTCCTACATGATACGGGTAGTTTGTTGATACACTCTCTGCTTTCAAGACGTGAAGACTTTGAAGATCCTCCGACTTTGAAGACTTGAAAGGACATCGAGACGAGTCTACAATTATAGAAGATAAAGACAAAGCTACAGCCAAGGGGGAGTTTGTTGGTGCACTTGTGTCTGTACTTTGTCTGTATTCAGTCTGTATATAAACGATGTTCTAAGTCTGTAAGTTGACCAAGTCAACCATCCTCCGGTTTGACTTGGTCAAACAGTTAGAAAGTAGTTGTCTGTCTCGAAGGATAGCTCCTCGAAGGATACTGTTGATCCTTCGAGGTACTCGAAAGATATGCTTCGATTGTTAGACCTCGAAAGATCATCCTTCGAGGTCATTGCTGATCATTCGAACATCATGTCATCGATAGATGATCCTTCGGACCATCTATCGGATCCTTCGGACAAGACCTGCTGTGTATGGGTATAAATACCCATGCATTGTGTTGAGTTCTTAAGACAGACATTTAGACAGATTCACACACTGAAAGAGAGAGTCTTCTTAGAGAGCATTCTGTCCGAAACTCACACACACACTTTGAGAGTTTACATGTTAGATTTGTAAACATTGTGCTTGTAACCGAAACCTTCATTTGCATTAATACAAGTTGTGTTAATCGGTGAACCCGTGTGTGTTTGTGTTTATACTTGCTTAATCTCGGTTTGCTTGCTAGCTTGGATTCCGCACTCGCTAGTGGGTTAGTATAACAAGGTTTGAGGTTCGTCATCCTCCGACAAAAAGGGACCTACAAATTTAATGTTAAGGCTAATGTGTTGGAGTTTAAAAATTCAAATCTTAATTCGATAGTCGATAATAATTCTTGACATCAATACGACCAATGTCAATAATAACTTTTATTTTCATTGTTAATAGCAACCACAACGTATCATCTGGTAGGTTATGGTTTCCTTTCGGACCACCAAACAAACAAACCACCACATTGTGTGGCGATGACTAGGTGGTCCGGATGGATGTTGGTCCGCTCTAGCGGACTCGTCCGGATGGTGACAAGGGTAGGAGTATTCAATATCGGATTATCCGGTTTTCAAATATCCGAAAATCGGATATCCGAAATTTTCGAATAGTGAATATTAATATCCGAACTCGTATCCGAAATTTTGGATATCCAAAATTTTGGATACGGATTCGGATATCCAAATGGATATCCAAATTCAGAAAAATACTCAAAAAAAAATTGTTGTTTCGTGCATAGATTAAGACTAAACTTATAATCGATTTCCCAAATTTTCAACTTTAAAATCGATGAACTTTTATAAATTCACATCCGAATCTGATTATTTACTATTTTTTTGCTATATTTCAAACTAAATACAGTGCTAATATACTATATATATTTAAAAAAAATATTAGTTTTCGGATATTGGATAATCTGATTATCCGAAATTTTAGAAATCCACATTCGAATCCGAATCCGAAAATTCGGATTATCCGGTTTTCGGATATCCGAAATTTTGGATACTGAATTTCGGATATTTCGAATTCGGTTTCGGATCCGAATTGTTTTGAACACCCCTAGACAAGTGGGTCCACACACTCAAACCCTTTTTTTAGTGAAGTGAGATGTGATGTGTAATTTTGGAATAATTCAATTTTCGGAGAGAAAATGAAGTATCTAATGATTTGGTATACTGGCCAGGCTATTCTAGATTTGAACCACCCTTTTACATTGTGGATGCTCTAAAAGACGTACGTGCTTTAGCAAAAACTTATTTTGTGTGTTCTAATGAATAATTGAGTGTGTATCTCAATAATAGTAGTAGTAATAGTAGTAGTAGTAATAATAAGAGTTAAATGCTTGGTTGGTTCTTGTGGTTTGCGAAAATTGCAGACTTAGTCCTAATGGTTTACTAATTACAGAGTTGGTCCTGATAGTTGTAATTTTTGCACTCGGGTGGTCCTTACCATGGACGACCGTTAAAATAATCAGTTAAGCATGTGTGAAATGTCCAAAATACCCTTGTCCATTTAATATACAATTAAACAAAAGAGAAGCAAAAGCCCTCCCTCCCCTCTTCAACGAAAGAAAGAAAGTACCGAATGGAAGGAAGCCCATGGCTTGTCTTAGCTTACGCCCCTCTTTCTTTCTCACCGCCTCCACCTCTTCACTCCCAGTTTTCAGAATTACTAGAAAAGGAACGTCAATTAGAAGGAAGGAAGGAAGCCCATGGCTTGAACATTTAGTATCCTTTGCTTAGTCCACAACATTTTTTAGCAGAATTATGTTATGCAACAGGTCAATTAGAAGTAATACCTACAATTGAATAGATCATGTGCATTTTCTTTTGGTTTATACTTGTTACTGAATTTAATTTTGAGTGGAACCAAAATGAAGTTAGTTGCTATTCCTGGAAATTCAGTTGCTCCTGTTGACAAGTTTGGAAGTAGAATAAAGGTAGAGTGGGTAGGCCACCACCATCCAATCACCACATTACCCGCTTCTTCCCTTTCAGCACCCACCCTTTAATTACCCTACGGTACCGCTAAAACTAAAGATCCGGCGACGGCAGCAGCGTTGGTGAGTAGAGGAGAACTTGGCAGATCCGGCGACGGCAGCAGCAGTGGTGGGTGGTTTCTGGCGGCGGAAGGCGAGGAGGATGACAGTGCCGGAGACGGGGTGGAGGTTGTGGTGCCGGAGACGAGGTGGGGGTTGGCAGATCAGTGATGGTGGTTACTGCCTACATGGCAGGGACCACACCACTTTTGTGCACACAAGGCACCCATGTCACCAGGACCTTCTAGAAGCTTCCAGAAGACATCTAGGCGGTTCATAGCTGGCATCAAAGATGCTTTGCCCAACATAAAGGACAACACGTGTCACCATTGAGAGAAGGCCACATAGGCCTGCGACGATCCAGGGAGCAAGTCTGACGCAACCAGTACGAGGTATCCAGCGTAAGCAAATAGAAGGATGCCACGTGTACCACTACACCCTTCGCGACAGAGCAGACCAAGAGGATATTCCCCTTGGTCGGACAGCTGGCGCACACCCACAGCTGGCACAGCTGCTTCCTCCTTCTTCACCATCCGGCTATAAATAGGACCCTTCATCATTCAGGTTAAGGATCTTGGCTCTCTTTACTCACTCTATACACACACTGTTTTATTCATCTCAGAACAGTACTTATTCTCACGCCGGAGCCTGGTTAAGAGGGAAAACCCCCTTTTCCCCTCTTAACGAGACTAACGGTGTTTACTGTTTTGCAGATCTCAGGCCTTTGATACGAGCAAGAGAAGAGGTTGAACCCCTTAAGTGAAACGACCCTCTTGGTTATCCTTGTGTTAACCATTGTTTCAACATTGGCGCCATCCGCTTTTTTGCAAGACCACTCTCACCTCTTTTTCTCTTTTAGAAAACACTCGTGAAAATGGCAGACCAAAATCATTCACACCCAGCTGACGGAGAAATCTCTTCTTTTGAACTCGTTTCGGACACGGCACACGTCCAACGCGGTCAAAGGAACGAGACCATCCAAGAAGGTCAGCTGAACAACGAGTTTCCGTCCATTTTTGGAAGTGCGTCCAGGGCTGCTAGCCAGACCACAACTGGACCCATTTTCCAAACACCAACAAGAATCATTACTCAAACCACAAACGGGGCTGCTCCCCAACCTCCAACGGGGATGTTACATCAAACCCCACCGCCGATGCAGACTGTAAGCCATGGGCCAGGCCCTTCGGCGCCATTGGAACAAGCACAACTCAACTATTCTGCACTTTTAGGGCTACCCGAAGGAAAAACTCTGGCTTCCTGGTATGCCGAACAGATGGCGTCTATAAACCTCGTTTATACGCAGCTCAGCGCACAACAAGCCTTGCTCCAAGCACAGGCTAACCAATCAGCGTTCGTAACTCCACAACCAAGGTCTCTGAGTACACACACGGCTCAGCAGACAAACGCGTGGAACTTACGACCAGAAAGAGAACCAGTGCAACAGGTCAGAAGACCGAGCATACAAGACACGCGCGATACCTATGCGGAAACAGAGAGCAACTTCGTCCAAACTTCCAATCAACAACGAAGGCCGATCCAAACCCGTTTGGGCGCACGCAACATGAATACAGAATGGGAAGAGGAGGAAGACGACCCAACGTACAAGGCAGAATCCACAGTGTTTAGCAGACTTCCTCCAGAACACGAGGCTTACAAACCAACCAAGCGCGCGGGGTACAACCCCAAAGCAGAGCATGACTTCACCTTGAGCTATCGTCCTGAGGACATGGCTGAAAATTCAAAATTCATTCCAGAGATCGCATGCGCAGCCATCGACAAAACAAAGTTACCACACAACGTAGGTAAATACAATGGGTTGACGGACCCAGACGATCACCTCCAGGTGTTTAAAGGTGCGGGAGCAACAGGCGGATGGAACCTACCAACATGGTGCCACCTGTTCGCTCAGACATTCGTCGGCGCGGCGCGCATTTGGTTCAACAACTTATCGGCTGGCAAAATCAAATCATGGGTCGACTTCCGAGAGAAGTTCTTGGCACACTTCTCTCAGCAACGAAGACAAGCAAGAGATCCAGGTGATTGTCTGAACATATGGAGAAAAGATTATGAAAGCGTAGAAGATTTCATTACAAGGTATAACAAAGAATGTCTAGAGATCGGAGACATACCAGAAAAAATGATGCGTGCACACTTCATGCGAGCAGTCAAGTGCGATGATCTGGTTAAAAGAATCAAAGGGCGAGATGGAGGACCCAAAGACTGGGAAACCTTCATTGAAGCGGCCAAGACCATTGCGCAGACGGATAGGCAACTGACCGGTGACGATCACCGTCAGCGCGCACACAACCATCATGATCGAAACAACAGAAGGGGCAGAAATCAACCCTGGAGGGCCTCTGGGAACAGAGAAAGAAGCCCCCCACGGGACGATGCACGCCATACGATCAATCAGATAGCCCATCGAAAAGAAGTAAAGCGCGAAAATAGAGAAAAGCAGTGGACTCCACTAACCAAAACACCTTCTGAAGTCTTAGCTACAGAGAACCATCAATTCAAACCACCCTTGCAGATGCGCAACAAAAGGGGTCAGGACCCAAATCTCTTCTGTGAATTCCACAAAGACACGGGCCATTTGACCGATGATTGCTTCAGCTTAAAACAAGAAATCGAAAGAGCTCTAAGAGATGGAAAGCTCGGTCACTTAGTCAAAGGAGGAAAGCGCGATTACCGCCAGATACAACGAAGAGATGAAGGTCCAGACAACAAGAAGCTCAGAAAGCTAGAAACTCATATGGTGCAAGGAGGACCACGGCGACCAAGAAAAAACTACAACAAACGCGCACAGGATGATTCATGGCGCGAGAAGCAAGTAGTGTTCCCAATCGTCAGGGGAGGTCCAAGAGAAAAGCGGCCAATAGTCATTCCAGGGGTGATCGGCCACTACCAAACAGATTACATCTTTATTGATCCCGGAAGCACCGCAGACATCATATATGAACAGTGTTTCAATCAATTCGACCAAGAGGATAAGGCGCGCCTGGAACCAGTTGACTACCCATTAACTGGATTCTGCAACGAGGCCGTCTTTCCCCTAGGACAAATATCTTTTCCAGTATTACTTTCTGATGGGAGAAATTCAAGAACTGAAGAAGTCACATTCATGGTGCTACCGGCACATTCAAGGCACGACATCCTCTTAGGACGAGAATCCCAAGGAGATTTCAGTATGATCTGTTCCGCACCACATTCTGCCATAGGCTTTCCAACCGAAACAGGCGTTGCGTTGATATACGCAAGCAAGGAAGTGCTAGCAACAGACGAAATCAGGCCGGCAAAAGCAAGCAAGCCCGCACCGCGCAGAGAGGCAGAAAAATGGGTATTGAATAGCGCATACCCAGAACAAACGGTCACTCTGGGACCCGCAATGTCTGACCTAACGCGTGCGGCGCTAAAGAAATTACTGCATGACAACATGGACGTGTTCGCCTGGACACCGGCCGATATGGTTGGTGTCCCACGGCATATAGCGGAACACCGGCTAAACGTCTCAGAGGATGCGAAGCCAGTAGTGCATGCCAAACGACACCTGGGGGACATCAAACATGATGCAATGAAAGAACAAGTGTTAGAACTGCTAAACGCAGGAATCATCAGGGAAGTCCGGTACCAAACGTGGGTGGCAAGCCCAGTTATGGTAAAGAAACCGAATGGTAGTTGGCGAATGTGCGTCGACTACAAGGATCTGAACAAAGCATGCCCCCGTGACTGCTATGCATTGCCAGACATAGACGAGAAAATAGATTCTTTGGCAACGTTTCGGTGGAAATGTTTTCTGGATTGCTACAAGGGATACCACCAGGTCCAGATGGCTGTTCAAGACGAGGATAAAACCGCATTCCGCACGCCAACGGGGCTATACTGCTACACCAAGATGCCGTTCGGCTTAAAGAATGCAGGTGCTACGTATCAACGGTTGATGAACGAAACATTCAGTGACGCCATCGGTAAATACATCGAGGTATACATGGACGATCTGGTAATCATGAGCAGGGAGGAGAGCGCGATGCTGGTAAACATTCAGAAAACCTTCAACACGCTGCGCAGCGTGAGCATCAAACTGAATCCAGCAAAGTGCTCATTTGGAATGGAGGAAGGAAAGTTTCTGGGCTTCATAGTCACCAAAGATGGTTTTAAGGTGAACCCAGAAAAGGTCCAGGCCATAGAGAGGATGCCTTCACCAGCAAGCATCAAAGATATGCAAAAGCTCGCAGGACGATTGGCAGCCCTCAATCGATTCCTAGCTAACCACGCGGCAAAATCTTTCCCATTCATCAAGACCTTGCGAAACTGCATGAAGAAAACCCAATTCCAATGGACTCCGGAAGCAGAAAATGCGTTCCGCGAGATGAAAGACTGTCTCATCAAGCTGCCAACTCTAACCGCACCAAACAAAGGAGAACCTTTGGTTTTGTACCTCTCAGCTTCCGACAAGGCCGTCGGTGCCGTATTGCTGGTTGATCGACAAGGTGTCCAAACACCTGTGTATTATGTGTCCAGAACCTTAACCGACCCAGAAACAAGATACGCAATCATGGAAAAGCTTGTCCTTGCACTGATTCACGCGTCAAGAAGGCTACGCCGATATTTCGCCAATCACGTCATCCACGTGTTAACAAATTACAATATTGGGAATATCCTAGCAAGGCCGGAAATATCAGGAAGGTTGGCCAAATGGGCGATAGAGCTAGGGGGACACAACGTAGTCTTCAGACCACGACCGTCGATAAAAGGCCAAGTTTTGGCAGACTTCATGACAGAAGTCCCCGATGACAAAGACAGAGAGTGTAAGGCGATGGAGAAAGCGGAGAAAAAACAAACCGAAGAACCATGGATGCTGTATACTGACGGTGCGTCCAACGAAGATGGGGCAGGCGCGGGGCTACGGCTAGTGAGCCCTGACAAAAATGAGTTCACTTACGCCATACGTCTAGACTTCAAGAGCACAAATAACGAAGCAGAGTATGAAGCCTTCCTGGCCGGCTTGCGCTTAGCAATCAAAATGGGAGTCCGACATATTGAGGCACATGTGGACTCCATGCTAGTGGCAGGCCAAATCAACGGTCAATACGAAGCCAAGGGCGACATAATGGCACTCTATCTCAACCAAGCAAAGACGTTGCTGCAAACTTTCTATTCTTACAAGGTGCACCACATAAACCGCAGCGAAAACAAGCCGGCAGACGCCTTAAGCAAGCTTGCGTCAACAAGTTTTCAGCACCTAGCCAAAGACGTACGCATAGAAGTTTTAAGCAACCCGTCTGTTCCACTCCGAGAAGTCAGCGTCATCCAAACAGGAACCACGTCATGGATGACACCCATCATCATGTACTTACAGTCCGGGATACTCCCAGAAAATAAAGCCGAGGCACGGAAAATCCAGTATAAATCAGAACATTATCAAATGGCGGACGGGATATTGTACCGAAAGTCATATCTCGGCCCTCTGCTGAGATGTGTTGACGCCGACGACGCAAATTATCTGATCCGGGAAGTACATGAGGGCATCTGCGGCATCCACGCGGGGCCGCGCATGGTAGTGGCTAAAGTAATGAACGCCGGTTACTACTGGCCCGGAATGCACCTCGATGCCGTGAAAGAATTAAGGAAATGCAGCGGCTGCCAACGGCATGCACCAAAAACCATGCGTCCAAAAAACGAGTTGGTGCCAGTAACAACCGCATGGCCCTTTCAGCAATGGGGCATAGACATGGTGGGCCCCTTCCCAGAAGCTCCGGGGGCAGTCAAGTTCATCATCGTCGCGGTCGATTACTTCACCAAGTGGGTAGAAGCAAAAGCACTTGCGTCAACCACATCGGCAGTCGTTAAACGATTTATCTGGGAACAAATCATATGCCATTTCGGCCTTCCACTCCGAATCATCACCGACAATGGTACAAATTTTGCAGCAGATGATCTCGAACGATGGTTCAAGGAACTAAACATTGAACACACCTTCTCGTCGGTCGCACATCCGCAAGGGAATGGTCAAGTTGAAGCAGTCAATAAGAGCATCGTTGATGGCATCAAAGCAAGACTCGGTGAAAAAAGACGAGGATGGGTCGACGAGCTACCAAGCATATTATGGGCCCATAGAACAATGCCCAAGACAAGCAATGGAGAAACACCGTTCAGCTTGGTCTATGGGTCCGAAGCTGTGATTCCAGCAGAAATCGGGCTTCCATCTCCGAGAATGCTCTCCATGAATCTGATCAATAACGAAGAAGAAAGGAGGATCGACCTGGACCTCCTAGAAGAACGGAGAGAGATGGCAGCAATCAACGAAGCCAAATACAAGACAAAGCTTGAAAAATATTACAACTCCCGAGTCCGGATCTGCACCTTCAACCCAGGCGATTATGTCTTAAGGGACAATGAAGCGTCCAACGCAGAAAAACCGGGAAAACTGGCTCCCAAATGGGAAGGCCCGTACATCATCGATGAGGTCCTCGGCAAGGGAGCATACAAGCTACGCACCATGAACGACAAAGAGGTTCCACGAACCTGGAATGCCCAACAGTTACGAAAATGCTACATATAAACATGTAATCGTATAGGGCGAATCGCCGACACATTTACCTAATACAAGAAGTGTTTGGCTATATTTACTTCATGCAAATTTTTTGTCACAACTGCATTTATCACTTCGGGCGTACACGAAAACATCAATGGCTCGACCATAGGAAACGTTGTAGACCTCCAAGGCTCGTCACAACCAAGTGCACAGCCGGGTCGAAAACACAACCAAAGCCTACAAAACGCCAAAAAACATAACTTCGTGCCCACATAAACACGAAAATATCGATAGCAAGGCAACTAAACATTGTAATGCTCCCAAGGCTGTAATCCCAGCTGAGCTCACACAATAACCTGCAACTCGATCACTTCGTATGTCACATGCAAGCGCGCATACTTAAACGACAGAATAAAAACGTTGTAGTAACACAACATCACCTGTCAGCGCCATCATTCATTCGTGACACCTAATCAAAGTAATTAAAACATGCACATATTATGACGATTTCAAAATTTGCATAAACATAATCAAAGTAGCAAACATTTGTCAAAATACATAACACCGCAGGTACGAAATATGAAATTGTCTTAAAACACCATTACAAGCCCATACAAGGCTATACGCGGCACACAGGCCGGAAACTTCCACTTAAGGACGGCTGGGACCAGCACCACCTGCACCACCAGCGCCGTCATCTCCCAATGCTTTCTTCAACAAAGCAACCCCATCAGCTTTGAGTGCCAATTTGCCAGCAGCCTTCACAACAGCAAAGTCAAGCATCGCAAATGCTCGACGCTTCTCAGCATACGCACCATCACAATCAGCCTTATACAACTCAAACTTGTAATCCTTATCGTTATTGGCAGCAGCTAATCTACCCTCAGCATACCCAAACTTGCGTCCGCTGTTATAACCTGCCACGCCCAACTCAAACATATAGTTGGCAAGTTCCGACGAATGTACGATACGATCAGCAAGCTACACGAAACACAGGGAGTAAATAAAATGACAAGGAAGAACACGCAAAAAACAAAAGAGAAGAAAAGTTACCAGGGGAACACCACGAGATAACAACCACCTAGTATCAGCTGCGGTTTCCTCAGCAAGGAGTTCAGAGGCACGACACTCCGCCGTCTTCTCATCAAGAAGACGCTGAGCAGTCTCACATTCAGACGCTTTTTCTTGCGCAAGAAGTTCTAGCTTGTCAATCCGAGCAATATACTCTTTCTCCTTTTTCTCTGCAGCAAGCCGCACCTGATTAGCCTCATCAGCCAAGGCCGTCTTCTCACCGGATAAACGAACAATAGCATCGCGCTGAGATTGCATCTCTGAGTTCGTGCGCGCGCAGGCAGATTCCCAATCTTTTTGTTTCTGCTCATTCAACTTTTTCTGTTCTTCGAGCTTTCGCTCAGCTTCCGCAACCCTCCATTGCAGCCCTTTCTTCTCCGCGTTAAACTTTTCTCTTTCCTCAGAGAAAGCCTTCTTAGACGCTTCAAACTCAAGAGTCTCTTCCCCCATAAACCGCCATTCACGAAGGATTTCTTGAGAAGTGGCAAAAAAGTTGACCCCAGCCCTAACATGATCATCCATAAGAGCAAAGCGGTTACGGGTTTTCTGAAACATCCTCTCAGCGGGCGGTAGAGCCAACGAGAAAAACTGATGACAGTTGTCCAAATCATCCATGCGAGAACCCTGCACAAGATTCCAACGGGGAGCATGAGGCATATCATCACATGCCGGGTTATCCCACGAATCCTCAGGCACACGTTCAAAGTGCGAAGATCGCACAGTGCCAGATGCGGCTCCATCACCAGGTGGACGCTTGGTATAAATGGTCTGCGGCGGAGTAGTCTCACTAGACTCCACATCCAGTTCAATTCCCTTACCCTTGTCACCCGCCGCAACATTACCCGCAGTCTCATTACCTTCAGCACCACCTCCATCTCCAGTCTCACCACCCTCCACATTCACCTCAACATCGTCTCGTGGAGGCGTCAAACCAGCAGTCCTCGACGGAGGAGAAGTAGGTGGAGTAATTTGAGAGATATCCACTGGTCGAGGTTTCTTACCCGTTTTAAGCACTGCAACAAAGCAACAATCAACAAACGCAAAAAAAAAAAAAGAAACAAGACAAAAATACTGTCAATAATCACTCACCAGGGCGAGGAGCAGAAGCAGCATATATCTCCTCCAACAAGTTCCCTCGACCACCACTGAATACACCCAAGTCAACCTCAGACTCTGAAGGTGCCGGAGGGGCCTCTTTCTGAAGCTTAGCCCTCTTGGCCGCGAGAAGAGCAGCAGCTTGCTCATCAAGATGACGTTTATGATCATCCAAAGATTTCTTCTTCATATGCTCGGTTAAAGTAGCCCTATCATCAGGATCCGACTCTTGACGCACCTCCCCAGGGCCTAAGCCAGACAACGTATCAGACACTACTACATAATCTAGATAAGAAAGAATGGAGGGTCGCTTACGAGAAGATCCGGCAGCTCCACCCTCAACTCCCTCTCCTCTCCTTCCAGACCTATCAGTCCGAGCTTTCTTCCTCGTCTCCAACTGAGCAGACGGATCAATAGACGCTTCCGCATCATCATCGTCTCCAACAACCTCATGTACCGGTTCAGCATCGCCACCAGGCACGGTACCTGCACGCGCGGAACGAGACGTTAGATCTTCGCCACCCCGACCAGAACTCCCACTGGAAACAACGATGACATCCTCTTGATCAGAGTTAACAAAGTCATCCCAAACATCCTCACCAAGAACTTCAGCAGCATATCGGCTCAAACTTTGATCGGTAGGGTGTAAGAAGCGATCTCGTATTTGATCTAGCCATGTTGGGTTACCATCAGCCTGGATGGCTTCAACCATAGCACCCGCTGCCTTGGGATCCAAAGCATTCAACAAGCTGTAACCAACTGCAGAAAGACAACAAAACTAAAGATACATGACAAAGCCTAAAAGGAAATAAACAACCAACAACATAAGAAGGAATCATACATTTGCCCCGATGACTGTACACAGGCTGACCCAAAGGATGCTTAGGCACCCATAGCATGCTCATCCCAGCACCAACCAAGGCCATTTCATCCAGCTGAGAAATGGCAGTTGCCTTGGCGGTTATCCTCCCGTACCATTCTTGGGCAGCAAAATCCTCCAATGGATCCACCCTCGGGATCCCTTGAGCCACCTGCCTGTACGTCATCTCCGACGGAATCACGCCGCGACGAATGTAGAAAAACTTCTGCTTCCAGTCATGAATACCCTTTATTGGAGCAGAACACACCGGGACAACCCCCGTCCTAGCTTGAAAGGAATAAAAACCACTAGAATATGTCACGCTATAAAAAGTGTTGAACATTGGAAACGTCGGTTCAACTCGATAAGACCGGCAAACAAACTCGAAGTGAGTAATCCGGGGGAGCCCAATAGCATTTATTTGAGAAATATGAAGACCATAACCTCTCAGAACGTCAGCAACAAACTTAGTAATGGGCAACCTAAAATTGTCTTCCCGGAAAAAAGCAGCGTATAAAGTGATAAAACCAGGGGGGGCATCCAGTGCAGTAGATCCAGACGGAGGATATCGAGCCCCCCACTCAGGTCGAAAGTTATGTCCTCTAACGAGGTTCTGGAATTCATCCTCTTTCCAGTTAATCAGGGCCTGGTCAGGACCAGGAGGCGCTCTACTCTTATGTTTCCTCTTCTTTTGAGTAGGATTCTTATCAGCCATGATAAAAATCAAGAAGAAGACGACTTGAAAAAAGGTGAAAGATAGAACAAAGGGGAAGAAGGTAGAGAGAAATTGCACTTAGAATTCGAAAGTGAAGGAAGAAAGAGATAACCGCCCCATATTTATACCCATCGCATTTAATGCGATGGGTAGTGGACCGTCAGGGAACAGAAAAAGCGCCCAATAGATGACTGACACGTCACAGGAGAGAGAAGACGTCGGCTCATTTTTCGGGAAGCATGGGCGACAGGGTCTGCTGATGTGACAGAAAGTCACTGCAAAAGCAACTGTTCGCCTCCGAAAAGACAGGGACGTCAGACGGTCACACCAAACGCTTCCCCATAACCACCAAACTTCCAACAGAAGAAAGCACAAGAGAGCCAAAACCCATGCGGCATGCGTCCATTTGGCTCACTTTTTTCAAAGGGCCAAAACCCATGCGGCATGCGTCCATTTGGCTCACTTTTTTCAAAGGGCCAAAACCCATGCGGCATGCGTCCATTTGGCTCACTTTTTTCAAAAGGCCAAAACCCATGCGACATGCGTCCATTTGGCTCACTTTTTTCAAAAGGCCAAAACCCATGCGGCATGCGTCCATTTGGCTCACTTTTTTCAAAGGGCCAAAACCCATGCGGCATGCGTCCATTTGGCTCACTTTTTTCAAAAGGCCAAAACCCATGCGGCATGCGTCCATTTGACTCACTTCTTTCAAAGGGCCAAAACCCATGCGGCATGCGTCCATTTGGCTCACTTTTTTCAAAGGGCCAAAACCCATGCGGCATGCGTCCATTTGGCTCACTTTTTTCAAAGGGCCAAAAACCATGCGGCATGCGTCCATTTGGCTCACTTTTTTTCAAAAGGCCATATCCTATGCGGCATGCGTCCATGTGGCTCACTTTTGCAGAAAGCCAATAACCAGACGGCACGCGTCCACTTAGCTCACTTTATATTCACCAACTTCAACGCGATGCATAGAAACCGCAACTCTCATAAGTCCAGAATCCCTCCTAGACGATCAACTCAACTAGAAGGCACACTGGACTGGGGGGACTTGAAGAGGTATGGTCCCAATTCCCTGCCTACATGGCAGGGACCACACCACTTTTGTGCACACAAGGCACCCATGTCACCAGGACCTTCTAGAAGCTTCCAGAAGACATCTAGGCGGTTCATAGCTGGCATCAAAGATGCTTTGCCCAACATAAAGGACAACACGTGTCACCATTGAGAGAAGGCCACATAGGCCTGCGACGATCCAGGGAGCAAGTCTGACGCAACCAGTACGAGGTATCCAGCGTAAGCAAATAGAAGGATGCCACGTGTACCACTACACCCTTCGCGACAGAGCAGACCAAGAGGATATTCCCCTTGGTCGGACAGCTGGCGCACACCCACAGCTGGCACAGCTGCTTCCTCCTTCTTCACCATCCGGCTATAAATAGGACCCTTCATCATTCAGGTTAAGGATCTTGGCTCTCTTTACTCACTCTATACACACACTGTTTTATTCATCTCAGAACAGTACTTATTCTCACGCCGGAGCCTGGTTAAGAGGGAAAACCCCCTTTTCCCCTCTTAACGAGACTAACGGTGTTTACTGTTTTGCAGATCTCAGGCCTTTGATACGAGCAAGAGAAGAGGTTGAACCCCTTAAGTGAAACGACCCTCTTGGTTATCCTTGTGTTAACCATTGTTTCAACAGGAGGAGAACTTGGCAGATCCGGCGACGGCAGCAGCAGTGGTGGGTGGTTTCTGGCGGCGGAAGGCGAGGAGGATGACGGTGCCGGAGACGGGGTGGAGGTTGTGGTGCCGGAGACGAGGTGGGGGTTGGCAGATCAGTGATGGTGGTTACTGCTGTTAGAGAGAGAGAGGGGGGGGGTTGAAGAAGAAGATGGTGAGTCTCCTTTTGTTTCTCATTTTTATTTTTATTTTTATTTTTTTAATTGTTGAGGGTAATTTGGTCATTTAACATCAGCTTAACTGAGAAATTTAACAGAGGTTAGTGATAAGGACCACCTGAGTGCAAAAATTACAACTATTAGGACCAACTCTGTAATTAGTGAACCACTGGGACCAAATCTGCAATTTTCGTAAACCACGGGGACCAACCATGCATTTAACTCTAATAATAATAATAATAATAATAATAATAATAATAATAATAATAATAATAATAATAATAATATTATTATTATTATTATTATTATTTTGAAATGACATAAACGAGTGTTATGAGCATACAAGGTTACTTATTAGTTATGGTGTGATTGTCATTAGCAATGGGAGTGAAAGTTATAAATGTTACTGTTCAGATTCTCAGTATGAATTATTATCAGTCGGTTGATTATAGTTTTGATTAGTCAAAATTCGACTTTGTTGAGATAATTATCAGAGGTAAATAATATCATTTGACATCCATAATAAGAAATGAACTTTACTCAAGCAGTTAGCTTGTTTGGCATATATTTGTTAAGTTGTTAATAAGAAATCAACTTTACTCATTAGCATTTGTTTGGTATAGATTTGTTAAGTTGTTAGAATTTCAACTAGTAAGCTAAATATTATAATTTTGTTATGAATATATTTATTATTAATGTGGTTATCAACACCTAAAATAGATTAGGCTTGCTCTATAAGTTTTCCTCTATTATATATAGTCTCTTATATCTCTTGTAATATATACCTCAATCAATAAGATCAATCGCTTTCTCCATATTGTTCTTTATATTCCTTTTACTATTAGGCTAGTTTCACAACACGTTATCAGCACGAAAGTGCTCTCTTTGAAAACCCTAGCCACAACCACCCTAAACAATTATTCAATCTTGCTCAACAAAGTTGTTGTGGTCTTCTGTGCTTTCGTCGGAAATCATACATTTTACTCGTCATCATAGCCTCGACCGTTTCTAACACATGTTTTCCACCTCTTGTGCTAGATTGGGAAGGTTGGCCTGTATAGCCTTTCCCGCTTCTTCAGAAACTTTTTCGTTCAACGCTTCTTGTCGTGCCAAGTCATCATAATTCAAGTTCCTATCATCCGCCATCTACACAATTACATCTTTCTTTAATTAGCATTTCACATTCATTAGTTTATCGCATATACATTGACAATTATAGTTCTATTTCATACTTCTACATTCTTTAAACCGTATAGCCAAAAACGACCAAGGAGCATTCATGCGTCATCATATGGTCGGATGGCATATCATTCCATACATTCTCAATCTTCTTTCCGAAACGTTTTGTTTCTGACATACCTTACCATAGTTCAACTAGATTCGCATACTCTATTATTAATTATTGTCGCCTTTCGGGACTATTTAAGAGTTACGGAACAGGTTTCGGAAGGTACGGAACTCATGGTGGGTCAAATTTACAAAAACAGTGTTTCTGGACCAGTATGGGGCGTCGGCGACGCACCCTAAAAACTTACATATTGCGTAGGCAGTGGATTAACGAGTCGAAAGCAGAACATGGCGTCGGCGACGCACTAGGGGCGTCAGCGACCTATCCCTCATCTTTCGAACACTGATTTGATTTATTTTGAGCTTGTAGACCCGTTTCGGAGTCCCGTTCCAACCCGAACTGACCCATAATGATCCAAAACGTCCCATAACATCCCGTAACATCCCTCAAAATCATTATTCGTTATGGAAAATCCTAAAATTTACAATGTACTTACTTGCTTTGCGTCTCGGAGCGAACACACACTACGAATGAGCTTTCGGTTTGAGTTCAAGCACCTTGGTCCTTGTACTTGAATCCCTAAAACCTAAACTCTGATACCAACTTGTAACGCCTCACTTTCAATCGAACAAATATTAAAGTTGAAATGATAAAGTTTACGTCTAAATTTAAACTTTTACACATCACTGAAGTGAACTTGATTATACATACAAAATTTAACTATTTTTTAGACTTGTTACAAAAAGACATCCAACATTTAACTAAAGTAATGAATATAAGTCTTGGAATAAAGTTTATCATCTACCCATTTTACTACATGATAACAAAAGTAATTTTGACCCATTTACTACATTGAAACACGGAAGCGTATGAGGGCAGCATGGAGTGTGTTCGTCCGAGTCTAGCATGCATTTAAAGTGTGGCTTTACCTATAACACATCATCAATCACCAAATAACAATTAGTCAAAATAGCAACATACTAGTTGTACAAACATGATAATCATTCTTTCGTTATTTGTTAGTATACAATAATTCATTCAACAATCTTCCTTGTCTTAACTTACAACCTTCACTTATTTGACATGTTGGCAATGAGTCCATTACATAATCATTTCCATATTTAACATTCTTATAAACTTGACCCGTTCATAACGAGTCGTTTGCATAGTCATTACCAAATATAACATTCTAGTCATTTGACCCGTTCATAACATTTCAATCATAAGATTATAATACAACCATGACGATGGGCATTATACTAACAAAACTTAATTTCTACAAGTAACGTATCGTGGTCTTGATTCCCTTGTTGCTTCGTGTGACTTGAACCATCTTCCTTTATTCCTATACATAACCGTTTATACTTAGAACTAGGTTAGTTCCCCGTGTGTTACACGGGTTGAACAATTTAAACTGTATAATAACAGGGTCGGCCCAAGCCCAAGTATTTTGAGGCTTGGGCCTCATGCCACCAAATGTATAGGGCCTCAAGATTAAAAAAAAAATTATATACTATATGGGTATGAGCCTTGTTATTAAAAGGTTGTAGCCCAGTTGGCGCACATGTCATCTATGTACCTTAAGGGGGTGGGTTTGAATCTCCTTTAGGCTGATCGACCGTCGTTTATTCTTTTTGGATAAGAAAAAAAATAGGCAAGAAGGGCCCCGATTTTGAAACTTGCTTTAGGCCTCTAAAATGGTTGAGCCGACCCTGTATAATAAATATTTCTTGTAAATGCAAATCAAAGACGGAAACACTTATATATATTTGATAAATAATGAAACTAATAATAATAGTAATAAAATCTCATACATGTGTATACTCATTTAAGTAATCGATATACATTTGATGTTATCCTATATTTTTTGTATTCAATTAACATTTTTCTATTTAGTATTATTTACAATTATTAGAAGATATATATGAAAGAAAAGCGGGAAATCTTAAAAAATATGTGTCTTCAATAAATGACACGTGTCACTATATATTGAGCATAGATGTTACTGAATTTTTTAAGAATAATTTTTAAGTTTGACATATATATTCAAGCTTATAAGTATATAATATAGTCAAGAATTTTTAATAAATCCAAAAAAATTATGTGATTAATGGCAAAGTGTGTTTTAGCCAAATCCTAGAATTTAAAACATAAAAGACCAGGTGCAAAAAAACGTGAAACCCTTTAAAACTTCAATAAAAGGGTTATAGGTATCAGATAAACATTTTTCTGTTTAATATATTATTTCAATTATTAAAATATTTTTTTATTTAATATTATCTACAAATTAAAAGATAAATTGTTAGAAGATAAATATGAAAGAAAGGCGGGAAAACAAAAAAAATAGACGCCTCTAATGAATGACACGTGTCACACATTGGTTTACTTTATTGGGCGTGAAACCCTTTAAAACTTCAATAAAAGGGTTATAGTTATCAGATAAACATTTTTCTATTTAATATATTATTTACAATTATTAAACTATTTTTCTATTTAATATTATCTACAAATTAAAAGATAAATTGTTAGAAGATAAATATGAAAGAAAGGCGGGAAAACCAAAAAATAGACGCCTCCAATGAATGACACGTGTCACACATTGGTTTACTTTATTATATGTATAGATTTATGTCTCATGCTCATTTCACACATATTCTTGGGTAAGACATCATAAATCTTAACACGTATGGCATTTACATACTCAAATCATGATCATTATGTAATACCCAAAGTTAAATTGTAAAATCCTTAACTAAGGCATTTCATCAAACACTTGATGTGAGTACCACTAAAAAAACATATTGTACAAGTATTCTAAGCATATTCTTACTAGTTCATGTGATGGATCATCACATTAATTAAATCCTCATAACCTTCATCCTATATTAATTTCATCTAACATTAATTACTCCATTACACACAATTCCATACATCAACAATAGACAATTGAACTTCATGATCATGATGTTTCATCATAGTAATACATCAAATGGGTTTTACTTCAAATCATGAAAATACAAAAATTAAGCATACTTCATCTCCTACATGATGATTCTAACTAATGTTCATGCTTAATTTCATAGGATTTCACGGATTGATTACCACCCATTTCATCAAAGATTATCCATACAATTTAACTTACCTTAGATGACTAAGAATCTCAATATATACATGCATCCATATTAGCTATAGAGCACTTCCAATTTACTGATTCTTTGTTATGTTTTAAGGAGAATGGTTTTCTTCTTCCTTTCCATCTCTCACGATCGCACACACACATACACATTATCTGCCTTTTTGATATAACACATGTTTTCCCACCTTTACACTTTCAGCCCTTATTATTTTAGAACATGACATTCAATGCCCCAACTCTAATTTGGTTACCCCTTTCTTGTTTGAATTTATGATGTTACAACTTTAAACATGTTTGGTACTTTAGTAGTTAACTTAGGTAATTACCCTTCCTCATAATACTCATATTAAAGTTAAGACTTTAAATGACCTATTAATAAAAATATAAAACAATCACATATAAGCATTTTGGGTTGTTACATGTTTCTTTCAATTCAACAAGTTCATACATTTCTCAACATCATGCTAAATAAACTTTAAATTATCATAACTAATTCATATATCAATCATCAAAATCTCTTATATATGAATTAGTTATGATAATTGAATTATGCGTAATAATGTATAAAAATTGTCTAAACTGCTTAAAGGTTTCTTTTTTATCGGTTTTTTCATCTTACAACCTACAAAATCTGATGTTTTATCGAATTTATATTTTGATGTTGCGGCTTACTTTATTCTAATAGAGTTTGCTCTTGATTTTTTTCATATTATGAATATTAATGTACTTACAAGTGATCCAAATGGAGCCTTAGCTGATAACGTAACCAACTTAAGCGATACTTACTAAATTCCTACATCGTACCGCGAAATATCCCACTAGTTGAAGATTATAATGACATAATGAATTATTATTTAACAATATTAAGTTGATTTCCTGTTATTAGCTAAAGACCGTTCTCACATGTTTCCCGCTTTCCCATCAATTTACATAAAAGTTGGGCCACTTATGGTCCTAGCTCGTATATTTTCCTTTATATCAGAGTTTCTGGTATATATTTATTTTGAGGCTCCTTTATCGTCAAAGTATTATTCTGAACAACAATGGAATCAAGTAAGATATATTAAATATTCTTTCACTATTATTGGATAATCTCAAGACACGCGTATGGCGTATGCTTAAGTAAACACTATGATGTGTAATTTTGTGGGTCTTCGAATCGCTCCGTTTGTCAACTCATATATAGACTAACCCATCGAATATCTTAATTATAACATGTTCCATCATTAATAGACATTGTGAGATTATTTAACTGTTCAAAAACAGCAAATGTATGCTAAATAATATATTTAAATGATGACTTTTGAGTTGTTGATAAACTGTCGAATTATTGGTTCTTCTATCCTTAAAGTTCTTATTATATGAAAGAACGGTTTAGTATGCTTCTAAGTCTTCTAATCCTTCTAAAGAAAAAAAAGTTTTATTTAATCAAAAACAAACGAATGAGAAAACAATATAATACTTGTATCTTGAGATCCTAATTAACATCAACTGCAGTGGAAGTTTATGAATGGAATTGATATCTTTAAAACGAATCCAGAGAGTGAGAAACCCTATTTTTGTCAATAGTTTATCTTCTGTTAATTTAATTAAAAAAACTAATGATTAATACAAAATAGTTGGTCATTATATGCAAGTAGGTGAGAGTGAATATCAAAGATAATACAACAGTTAATTGATTGAAACGGCCTTTTATTATAAAATTTGTTTTTAAAGAATGTTACAAATGACTACTGGCGTTGGTACATATACCCGCTGGAGATGCCTATTTAAACGGTGCGACGGTTTCCCAAAACAACGCGGCGGTTCATTTATTTATTTACTAGTTACACATCATGTAACAGCTCAAGTAAATCGTGCCAAGATACTGTCCGCCCATCTAGGAACTCACGGTTTTGTTTTTACACGATGAGTTGCACGTTCAGGTAAAACGTGTCTTGTTAGAGAAGGTTTCCACCCCCTTATAAGGAAGGCTTCGTCTTTCTTCTTTATCGGGGGCAAAGCGGATAATATTTTAGCACGGTTTACTTAGCCGTTACACATTAGCCCACTATTTTTAATAATTACATGTAGGGCAGTTCACTAAATTAACAAAGTTTCTAACTAAGTTTAAGTAATCTTTTAATAAACTAACGAGATTTTTAAGTATGAGATCGGGAATTGTAGGTCTCAAGATTTTCTGCCAGACTAATAATGCAGCTCGTAAGCACTAGTAAACTGAAGAAAATGTGCATGGTGATATCATTTTCATGGTGTTCCGTCTTTGACAAATTAAGAAAGTTGAAGAATTTGAAATTGGCTTGTTTGTCTCTTAATGGCGCATATTATTGTAGGTATATGCCCTCGTAAGTTGACTTTAAAATTTTACCTAATTGATTTGACTTTATCGATCTTTTCGAGTGACAAGGAATTGCAATAGTCGAGACTCGAGATAGTTGGTCGGCTTAAGCTCGAATTAGTTACCTGAATGGAAATCAACTTAAAACTAGTCAATTTTGTGATTAACGATGACAACGGGATTATATATATACTACGTTAGAACCCCGCGTAATACACGGGTTGAATAAATGTAATTATATACCAAATAATAAAGCAATATACCTTTAAAAATCTCGTTCGTTACATGAGTTGAATAAATTTAATTTTTTATATTAAATAATAAAAAAGTTATATCTTTAAGAACCCTGTGTATTATACGGGTTAAGTAAATTTAATTTTATATATTAAATAATGAAAAAAGTTACATTTTTAACAACCTCATGTATTGTATGGGTTGAGCAAATGTAATTTTATATACCAATCAATAAAAGTTATATCTTGTTATATCTTTATACAACTTGTGTATTATACGAATTGTATAAATCTAATTTTATATACCACATAATAAAAAAGTTATATTTTAGAAAACACGGTGGATTACACGAGTAATTTTATATACCACATAATAAAATTTAAAAAACCCTATGTATTACACGAGCTGCTTAAATGTAATTTTGTATAGTAAAAAATAAAAATATTATATCTTTAAAAAAACTCGTTTATTACAGGGGTTGAATGAATCTAATAAAAAATTATATTTTTAAACAAACTAACGGATATACTCGATATATGATGGATAGAGTGATTATGATTATGATGATGGTTCTTATAAATGTCACGTAAACATAGTGAATACCGTATTTGAGTTGAGAGTTGAACACGAAAATAAAAGTATATAAAACCAATAAACATCAATTAATGTTTTTGTAAACATTTTCGACATATTTTAGTTTAACAAAATAAATAAATCATTTATATTATATTAATTTATATTTAGTGTAATTGTTAGTTTCAACATAAATAATTTTGGAATCTAATAAATATCTCAAAATATTATATTATCTCTTATACGAATTGTTTAAATTTATATTAAATTTAATTTTATATTTATCTTTTAATTAATATCTTATCTCTTATACGAAATGTTTAAATTTATATTAAATTTAATTTTATAATTATCTTTTAATTAATATCTTATCCCTTATACGAGTTGTTTAAATTTATATTAAATTTAATTTTATACTTATTTTTTAATTAGTATTAATTCCTAAAAAATAGATGGCTTCAATAAATGACATGTGTGCTCTCATTGGTTTCTTTTATTATATAGTATAGATTCCCGTCAAAATAACTAATTTTACTTATATATTATCCAGGAAAACTTATTAGAAAATATTATATAACATTGTTTTACTAGAATGTGTCTTAAAAATAAATGAACTATATTTTAAATATTTTAGAAACAATCAATACCTAATAGACTTTTTTATGCAACAAATGTTTAAAATATTACAAATAAACAAAAGATAGTTAACATAAAAATCATTTATTAATATACTAAAACGTAATATTATATTTTATAAAATGTAATGCTTAAAAATCATTTTATAATGCTTAAAAATCATTTATTAATATACTAAAACGTAATATTATATTTTAAACCACAATTTTGTATATATTGTCCACGATATATAATGCTTAAAAATCATTTATTAATATACTAAAACATAATATTATATTTTATAAAATTTAATGTTAAAATTTCTATTTCTAATACTCTTAAATTGCCACCGACATACATATACATATAATATTGTAGTTAAATGTTAATTGCTTTTTCATGCCACTATTTATATAATATTGTAGTTAAATGTTAATTGCTTTTTCATACCTTTGTTTTTTCTGCATTTTACTTCAGTATAAGGGGTGTTTGGCCATAGTATTTTTGCCCAATATTTACAATATATTGTATCAAAGAATTACGCATGGGATAAGATACGTAATTTGATACATTATATTATATGCAACCTTAGTTAGATAAGCCCATGATTATGTATGTATTTTTAGGTACGTAGGTATATAAATTCAAGTTGTTCAACGTTTCGACGTAATTTTGTTTTTGAAATAAGTCAGGATAAATATAAATTTCAACGTAAATTTTTTTATAAATGAGTTAGGTTAAATATAATACGTTTTCATACTTATTTTATAAATGTTTTTGGTTGGTCTACATTTTGACGTAAAATTTGCTCCAAACCGAGTGGGGTCAAATATACTACGTTTCGTTCAACGGTATGAATTAAAGTTTCTTTACGTTTCGACTCCGTCGCAACGCGCGACAGGTAAAAGTAATATTATGTTACGTCTTACACCTCATGAGTCACGACTTTGGTCCTTTAACTTTGCAAAACTCTCATGTTTACCCAATATGTTTTCTTTTGTCATTTGGTGTTTTTTTCTTTTATAAAAGCTCTAATTAATCTCTTTTGATTACTCATGTCGGTTTTTCCTTTATAAACGTTTAATGTTTTTTTTTTTTTAATTTTCCTATGTGTGAGTCAGGTCACATATAATACGTTATGATTGTACAATATAAATTTAATTTACTTTACCTTTTGATCTAACCGCAACGGGTTAATTGAATTAAATCAAATACCTTTTCATATGATTAACGCATAACATAACGCTTAAACTAATCAATTTGATTTGCAACGAGCCCGCAGAGCATCGCCCGCGGGGCATATTACTAGTTTTACATTAAAAATGAATTGTTTTTTAAAAACATCATTATATTTGTCCAATTCTTGATGTCTTTTTATTATTTATTCAAATAATTATTAATAAAGGTAACTAATGTTTATTTCTTGCAAAGAAAAACATATATAAAGAAATTATATAATCATCTAAAAACAACCGTTAACAATTACTAGTGTGAATTATAAGTTTTGACCTCTATCTATATAATAAGTTTCAAAGGATGTTTTTTGTCTTTAAAATTGACGAATTTTGTACTTTACGCTTATAAATATTACACGTTATATCATTTAAATCTAATCCAATTAGTTTTTTACCTATTAAATGAGATTATGTGTTTATCAGATGAGGGTATATTCGTCTTTTCCATCACCCTCTACATTTCCCCCAACCTAAATAACCCTAGATCATGTGCCATCCCAAATTTCCCCTCTCTATCCCAATTGCCACTACCACCCACCACCTCAATCAAAATGATGGGTTTTTGTTGGTGCACGAGATTTGTGGTAATATCTTTTTTCTCTAATATTTTTTATTTGCTTTCAACAACTTATTAAGTTCATGAAACTTTGACCTTTTATAATGCTTGTTTCATTAGGTTAAGAAACCACTCAAACCAGCATACTTGTTTAAAACACCCCATCGAGTAGAGAAGCTATCAACAAATGTATTTGCGGATCACTAAGGTACGCTCAAGTATTTATGTTGTCTATTTATATCTATACTATATTATATATCTATACTATATTATAATGCATGAGGGAGGGTTATTTTAAGATATCCAAATAATAAGAACTTTTTCCCCTTTATTTATAGAAATACCCATAAAATAAGGGTAGTTTGGTCTTTTAAACATTATTTATTTTTTATCCCCTAAACTTATTATACTTAAATCCTTGACTTTTAACAAAATTATAGATAATTAGTTACACTTTTACCCCTCCAAAACAAACTTATAATTTTTTTAAGTATTATAGAAATATCTTATAAACTATAATATCTAAAAAAAAATCCAAAGATAGTATAACGACCTACTCATTTTTGTCGACGTTTCGGTAGTTGTCTTGTTCAATATTGACGCACGGATTAAAATGTACAAGTTAATGATGCTTTAGTGTACAAGTAATTAAGAAAATAACAATTCATACTAATACTATTGTCGGATATAACTAATTAAACAACTTTTTAATACTTTAGTCAAATATCAACAATAATTCCTAGTTTAAAGGGTGAGAAAATTTTATCTATACAAGTGATTAAAGCTTTTTGTACAACATATTCAAGCTAAATCTTTTAAAAGTATGTAGCCGGTCAATTGGCTCCGTGTTTTTAATTTTAAAATTTGAAATTTACACCATCTACTCTTAGTTCTCTCTTTCATGCTTCTCACATTTTGAAATTCGAATTCTCTGCTCCAAGTTTTCTCGCACCATTCTTTCATCTTCTTTTAACTGAAACCCAAAATCGCAACTATGGTCAGATCTTGAAGCATTTTGGATCTCAAAATCGTTGTTTGGAGGCCACAATCCAACATGCAAGAGGCTGAGAGGTGTGGGTTTTCTCATAATCGAGAGAAGGATGAAGGGCAACGATAAACTGGGTTCTGATAGGATTTTCAAGGGTACTTTTTTTCTTTCTTTAGCTTATTGGCTCGCTTGAAGCCCTAATTCGCGGCCGGCGTCTCCACATGTGCCGACTTTTTTTAGTTAGGATTTCTATTTAGGTTTGGACCTATAACATATTTCATTAAATGTTATTACTCTTGATTTGTGTTTGTTAGTTTTGGGGAACTAGACTTGTGTAATTTGAAGTTAAAGATTTTAGGTATTTTGGTAAGCTGGTAACTAGGTAGTCGTATGTTTTGTGTAGCTTAGAGTTAGGATTTAAGTCTTAAAGGGTACAATGGAGTAATATTAACTACTTACATAGTTAAACCCACAACGTTGTTATTACTTTTTGCAAATGTCTGGTCTTTCATAGCTCCATTTGTGTTAAGAGATATGTACTGTCAGTTTGTCTCAAAAAAGGAAAGAAAGCCAAAGCTCAAACTTTGAAAGTAATCTTTGTGGTCTTGGTTATGTATGTTTCATTGTTTATTCTAGACCTATCTCCTCGAAATTTTGTTGCATAAATTATAGAATGGCTCCTTTAAGCTCTCAAAATCAGGACCAACTAATTTCGCCGATCCTTATTTGGATCGTTTCCATGTTCATGTAGGTGGATCACCTCAATATAAGGTGGATAGAAAGTTGGGTAAAGATGGATTTGGTTAGGTATTTGTAGGTCGTTGTGGTTGTGTTTATGGTGGAACTGATTGCATATCAGGTGTCTGGTGCCTGGAGGTAATGTTTTTGAACCAACTAAGTTTCGGGCTCTCTTAATATGTTCTTTTTTTTTTAATAAAGTCTGATTTCTAAAGTCAATTTGCATTTATTTTGTTTGTGGCAGCTAGCTATAAAGTTTGAGCATAGAAACCGCAAAGGCTGCATTTATGGTTCTCCTTATGAGTAGCAAGTTTACAAGTATGTGCAAGTTCTTTCGAACATATTTACATAGTTTATTTTCATAGTTAAAAAGTGACATTTGGGCTTTTTGGTGAAACAGTACTCTGGGTGGCAGTCACGGAGTGCCTAACGTTCACTATATAGGAAAGCAAGGAGACTACTTTGACATGAAAAAAAGTTTTTTTTTCATATAGAAAAATAAACGTTTCAACACAGTATTAATCATTTTGTTTCGTATTTTTTCTTGCATGCTAACATCATGATGTCTAATTGTCACACCCCGACCACGTAAAACAACAAAACGTGGCGGAAACGTCGGGGAGTGTTGTAACAGAATCATTGTTTCACAACCATGGATTAAACAAATTTCATTTTATTGAATTAAATGAGTTACAATGTCTTAACAATAAAGAAACATAACAAAAATTAACTAGTCTTGCATCTTTTAATGTCACTAAGGTCTCGTCCAATCCTATGTGAGCATGCATCAATATCATCATCAAATATCATCAACTATTGTACCTGAAACACATGTGAAAATACGCCAGCATAAAAATGCCGGCGAGTACATAGGTTTTATGAAAAATAGGATCCATGACTTAGGTTTAAGAAAATGTTTAACCAAAAACTTGTCATGAATCCAGTTTAAGTGTTTGCTTTTATAAAACGTTTGAAAATCAATGATAGATATGTATAGTAAAAAGAATGATGTAAGGTTAAGTGAATAACCAAGTAAAAATGAGTTTGTATAAAACAAACCGTTTTGTAAAACAATGTCTTGTGAAAAATATGTTATTTGTGTAAAAATGTATAAATCCAAATGAATGATTTAAATAACGCTACGCCATGTAATATAATACAAGCACTTATATATAGGAAGTACCAACGGCGTATCCACCATGCTTGTATCACATTACACACGTCTCGTTACTCAAATCACTTACCCACATAAACCACCAATGTAAATTGCCCATGTCTAAACCGTCGTCAAATGCCAATCAAGTATTGTGTAAACAAAATGTCATCTATGGCAAGTGAAATATGTAACAACCAAACCATAGGTAAGAATGCACAAACAATGTACTAAGTATGCGACGGATGGACATACATAGCATGATACCAAGTATAAGATGTCTTGTAAAACGATGTACTAAGTATGATGAACATACATAGCATGAAATGTTATGTAAAACGATGTACTAAGTATGCACACAATGGGCATACATAGCATGTGATGTAAAATGTACTAAGTATGATGAACATACATAGCATGAAATGTTATGTAAAACGATGTACTAAGTATGCACACAATGGGCATACATAGCAAAAACATAATGAAATCATGTACTAATAGTGTACTAATGAACATAGCAAGTATATGATATAAAAGCATGAAATCATGAAAGTAACAAGTAGGCACATGTGTTTCACCCCAAAATGTTTGAAAAACAGTAAAAGAGGGGTCTATGTACTCACTTGAGGGTGCTTAGAAGTCTTAGGATAACCACCAAGCAAAGCTAGAAGATCACGGAATCAAACGGCACCTATATAGGTATCTACATTAATAAACGGACCTATCGGAGGATCGGGTAGTACAAGGGTTCGTAAACCAAATAAGTATGGGAACTTATGTAATATGGTTTAAGAAAGCCTACGTACTAAAACGAAACCTATCCTAAGTGCTTTTGACCCATTACGACCCGTTTAGGTAGCTTACGCCACTTTAACGCGTCGTTTGCGTAAAACGCGTTTGGAATGCCTAACTAGTCCTATGACAAGCAAGATATGCCTTAACATGTTTAATATTGTTGTTAAATCAGTTTAGATGTCAAAAATTTCGTTACATAGACTTAAAATGAATTTATGCGTAAAAAGGGCATTTTGGTAATTTACCTAAGGCATATAAACTACCTATCATATAACTAACTAAACGTCGTGACCATAAGGTATAACCTCGGAAGGTTATTCCCTATACAACTATGGTCACCTAATGTGTTTGGTCGGATCCTAAAGATCGACCAATGGGTCGGGTTCGTAAGCATAAGCGATTGATTAGATCGCTTACCTTTACGACCCTAAACAAGCACAAATCTAAAAGCGACGAGCTAAACATGCTAGAACATGTTTAGTAAAGTTAGAAAACAGGTTTGGTATTAAAACAAACGGTTTTAATACCCTAGAGTAGTTTGGTTACAAAATACGCGAGAAAACGCATTTTGGCCGAAACTACGACTCGTCACTGAGCCTAGATAACGTGGTAATCAGTAGGTATAGTTACTAGGGACTATAACCATCGTGATTACGCTCACGTTATGAAGTTCAAACGAACTTCGCATTGACCATAAACTGGTTAATGCAGAAAGTCAAACGCAGTTTGACTTTAACGCTAAAACGAATGAAAAACGCGAAAGAATACTTACAGAAGGTCCCCGCAAGATTCGAACCCGATTCACTCTCAGGTAGGAAGCATATACTTCCACTTAGAGAGTGTAGAATCAGATTCAAATGTGAGGAAGAATGAAATGGGTGAGGGGTATTTATAGATTTCCTTGAACCGTTAAGATCGTTCGTCGAAAAACGTGATTTGATCTAGACCTTACATGTGGGCACATGGTTTTCAAAAACCATGGGAGCCCCTAATGTGGACTATGTTCATTGAATACCATCCCATGGTTTTGCAAAACCATGGGTGAAAACCATTAACACTTCAAAATGGACTAGGTTCATTGAATCTGCCAGAAATTTCAAAAATGGTCCCTACACTTGTAAAACTTGATTGTTTTTGGCATTTTTAAACCCCTTTAACCTCATTTCAAGGCTCTAAAATGATATTAAAGTATAGGGAACTTAAAATATGCTCAAAGACATCACGGATGTCGGTTCGTTTGGTCGTACGGTTGCGTTATTCGCTTAATTACGACGGGAGTCGTAACGAACGCAAAAACGATCCAAATTAAGCGACGAATGGAATTTATCATACCAAACACTAAAATAAAATATTTTAATGCTTACATAAATTTTTGGAAGTCCGGAAGTATTCAGAACGTAAAATATGCGCGAAAATGCAAACTTATGCACTTTTTGACGCTTTTAGTCCCAGAATGAGCATAAAGTTTATTTTTGCGCACCAAACACCTCAAGGCCTATTTCTAAGCTATGTAAAGGATATTTAGGGCATATTTAACTTATAATCAAGTTCCGGAAGGTCTGTTACAGTACAAATTGACATACTTTCGCAGTTTGTCGAATTTAGTCCCTGTAAGCGAATAAACTTGATTTCGGCATACCAAACCATTCAAAATTTATTTCTAAGTTATGTAAGGGTTATTTAAGGTATGTTAAGCCTATTTCACTGTTCCGGAGTGTTTGTTGCATTAAAATGGTTATATTTACGCATCAGATCGCGTATAACCTTCCAGAAAGCGATTTAAAGCCCGAAATCGAACAAGAATTGATATGTGCAAAAGATACACATGTTTATACAAATCCCAACTATGAAATACAATATTTCATTGGTTTGGTATTTGTTTGATGGTCGTGGTGACACAGGTGTCACACTAATACTCTTATATATCGTTGGTCATTAATAAATGGCTACAACGACTAGAGATCGATGTAAACGTTGATGAGTAATTCAATATGTTTGAGTGGCCCACTTAGCTAGGAGATCGATACAAACCTTCGAGAAGCACACATGTAAGTGATGTTCTCTTATTTCTCATCTTGGAATAGTGTTTTTAATGCTTTGTGTGCGAATTGATATAAATGTAAACCGGTAAATTGCAGAAGCAAACCTGGTGGCAGATTTGGTGAATCTCTGACTTTGAGAAATCTAATCAAAGGTCAAAGAACTTATTTGGGACAAACATAGGTTAGTTGTTGATTATCGCATAATCAGTTCCAAAACACGCTTTGTCTTCTCTGTGGCACGACAGGCATGTCAGAGTGCTTGCTTTCATGGTCCTAGAGGACTAGCTGATTGTACGGTGCATCATCAGAGATTTCACATACCTCAGATGCGTCTCAAATTGACACGGTCTGCATGCTGCCTATGTTGCGAACAGTCAAACATATCAGATGGGACGCTCGGCCGGGCTACAAAATGATAAAAACATGTCAGTTTTGTAACCCCAACAGCTGATCACGATTTATCATCAGTAAGACCTCCTTACATTGATATGAAAGATCCATAAACATATAAGAGATTGAAAATTTCATTTTTCTAGCCAACCAGGTCATCATCAAGGAAAGGATACGGTGATATACATGACCTATGGTGATGCAATCACGTACTCATAATTTTATTTGAAGTAACAAATTAAAAGTTGATTAATAGTGTGTTTAATTAGATTGCAGATGCAGAGTTATGAATGGATCTAGCTGAAACATTCCCCATTTGGCTGCAGTGTTTCATAGTCAGTTGCAAAACCACATGTGCAGTTCATAGGTTCTTGAATGATTGGATTTGGGAAAGAGAGTTTAGCCACACACCAAAGTGCAGACTCTGGCTCACTATGAGGCGGTGGTGGTCTAGTTGGTGGCGGGTATAAAATCGGTGGCTCAAATAGAGGTGGTGCAGGTATGAACCTTGTAGATGAAGGATATGAAGATGTTGGTGGGCATGGTTCATTATTATAAGGAGGGCTTAGACCAGGGCTCGGCTCATAGTTTTATGGAGGGGTTAGACCAGGGCTCGGCTCATAGTTTTATGTAGGGGTCAGACCAGGGCTCGGTTCATAGTTTTAAGGTGGTCTCAGACCAGGGTCACGTTCATGCAATTTGCTATGTCATTGAGCTGAATGTAGAAGACTACTGATGTTATTTGAAACTCATGGTGGAATCTTGCGTTTGCTAATGATCAGTGTATCTACAACTGGTTGATCTGGTAGGAACAGATTGATAGTGAAAAACGAAATACTGCTCCTACAACTGGTTGATCTGGTAGGACTTAGGAGCAAGTCGATTTGGTAATTTGTGTTTTCTAACTCTTGTCACTGTGGTCTTGTAAGTTAGTTTACACGTTCATTGCTTGAGCTTTCATATAAGTAATACTAAATACTGTTACAGTTAGTACTCTGTTGAGCTTTTGATTATATGATATTGGTGGACCAGTAAGAAAATATTATGTAAATTCTTGATTGTTGTGGAGTTGCTTTAGTATCATATAGGCTTTTATAGGACCATAGAAACTGACTGAAAGAAATCTAATTAGGAAATTCTGGAATATCGTAGTTGTTTCTTGGATTTGACGTACCATTTAAAAGCAGTTAGCACGCAGTCACAGGAATTGTTTGATCAACGACATATCTGTCTTTTTTTGTTGGAATTATTCTACTAGCTCATGAACTAATATGCATAAATTGGTCGTATTTACTCAACTTTTAGATGTCTAGCATGAATTGATCGTATTTACTAACTTTTAGATGTCTCTAAAAACAATCCGTAAATCTTTTATCATGCAACTAATATGCATTAAACAAGAAAAACTAGGAATCATGAAGTCCCATATCGCCCAACTTGTAGAAATTCTAAAGGAAAGGGAGAAAAAGACCATTGCATTTTTTTTCTTTTACTATCCCACTTTGGCCGTTGAAGTAAAATCTCATTGGCATTTGCCTTATATAATGAGGGGATTTGGCTGAAAAAATTAAGTTTTTTACATATTCAGCATAAGCTAAATAGCCCAGCTAACTTGTTTGGTCTAAGTTAATTTCTTAGCGCAAATTAGTTTGACAATTAATTAATTGAAACCTACAAAGAGGAGACTAAAGATATAATGCTACATATGTAAAAAGTTATTATTTGATAAACGTTTATTTATTTGTTGTAATGCGTTAAATAAAATCAAAGTACTGCATAAAACCCAAGTACTACAAAAATGTTAAAATGAGTTTAGAGTAGTATTACATAACAATTAGTTTAGTGCAACTGTATAGAAATGAAATTAATAGAATCTAACAAAAAACCATCAATCTAACAAATAAATCGAACTGATTACGAAAATTGATTGGTTAACAAAATAGACTCGCCATTGATTTCGGCTTTAGTTGAGGAAAATAACTGAAACGGTCGAACCATGTAAACCACAATGAAAACTAATCGATGACTTCGCTTGTGACGTATATCCACCAGAATGATGGTAAAATAAATAGTATACGAATAAGAAAACTACCAGAAATAAATACTCCAATGCAATGTGTCACCCCCGCTGCATCGCGCGGGCACCCTACCAGTTATAATGTATGAGTGAGTGACATTTTAAGAAACTCAAAAAGTAAAAAATTTTCGCACTTAATTTATAGATGCACACCTAAAATGACGGTAAATTGGTCTTTTAAACACTAATTATATTTTAGCCTTCAATCTTATTATATTTGAATCCCTGAATTTTATCATAACTATAGATGATTAGTTACGCTCCCCCCTCTATAACAAACTTATAATTCTTTTACGTATTTTTACCATATCTTATAAACTATAATATTTTAAAAAATCTACAGGTACCGTGACGACCTACACATTTTCGCCGACGTTCCAATAGTTTTTTTGGTCAGTATTGACATGCAGATTAAAAGGTACAAGTAGACGATGCATTAGTATACAAGTGATTAAAGCCCAACGTACTTGGTCATTATCTCAAAACGTTTAATAGCTACAAAATGAAGTGATTAAATCTCATCAATTTAATCATCTCATCTAGATTACACTTTAATTCATCATCTTTAACAAAATTATAGATAAGTAGTTTGTAGCTACACTTTATCTCCTTATAAAAACTAACTCTCCACCACGATTTTTAAACGGTCATAACTTTTTGGTACGTTAATATTTTTTTTAAAATTACACCATAAAAACGAGTATTTTATTCTCTTCTATTTTTGAGAATAGTATTGCTATAGTTTTTTTTAATTAAAAAATTGATATATTGCGTGATATAACTATGTCTAGGGTGAGTAATAACGGAATCACTAACCAAAACTGAACGGAAATCAACCAAAAACTGAATTAACTAAAACCTGATTAACCGAAACCCTAATTAACCAAAAACGGTTATCGATTTTTCTGTACCCTCATTTAAACAAAATTAACTGAGCCGAACCATTCATATTTTCATTTATTTCTAACTTTATACCTTTAGTTCATGTATTTCATATTTATACCCCCATTTTATCTATTTATACCTAAATTTCATGTATTTCTAATTAAAAGTTTTAGCCAGTCTTGGCTATTAACAGAAAGTAAATGAATCAAACCAAAAACCATTCATCTAACTAAATAAACCAAACCATTAACTAAAAACTGATTGGTTAATAAAATAAAATACACTAATCGATAACCTCGATTTCGGTTGAGGATAATAACTAACCAACGAAACAATGCAAGCCATGACAGTTTCTATGTTTCCCGCCGCATCGCGCGCACACTTTTTGGTGATTAACCAAAACCGATAATTGGTGAGCAATAACTAAATTATTAAACTATACCAAACCGAAAAAACATATGAAACCGAACCGAAATCAACAAAAAACTGAATTAACCAAAAACCGGTTATCAATTGTTTGTACTCTCGTTTAACCAAAATTAGTTGAACCGAACCGAATTCTTCATATTTTGATATATTTCTTGCTTTTACACCTCCAGTTCATATATTTCACATTTTATATCTCCATTTCATATATTTATACTTTCATTTTATGTATTTATACCCCAATTTCATATATTTCTAAGCAAAAGGTTTAGCCTAAGTTTGCTTATTGCTATTAACTAGAATTAAATGAATCAAACTGAAAACTGTCAATCTAAACGAATAAACCAACGTGATTAACCGAAAACCAATTGGTTTATAAAATAGACTAACCGATGACTTTAGTTTCGCCTTCGACTGAGGATAATAACCGAACCAACCGAACTATGCACAACACAATGAATAAATTACCCGATTACTTCGCTTTTGATGTATATCTATCATAATGATGTTACAATAAATATTATGAATAAGAAAACTAACAAAAACGAGTATCGCAATGCGATGTGATGCTCCACCGCATCACGTGGGCATCCTGTTAATATATATATATATATATATATATATATATATATATATATATATATATATATATATATATATATATATAGGGAGCCGCTAAAATGAAAACCACCCCCAGTTGTAAGAACCATGAGAACCACTTTCAACCAATCAGATTATGCCACTCTAAAGGGTGTTTTGGTCATTTATCTCAAATGTCAAATCTATTTCTCTCTCTTCATTTAAATCAGCAGACTTTTTATATATCACTAATCTCTCATCTCTCATCAGTCCTGTCACAATTCTATTTCAAGCTCATTTTCCCTCTATCATCTCTCTCTTTCTTCTTGTTAAAAAAAAATCAGCTGAAGAGATCATGATCTTCATCTTTGATGAAGAGATCATCATTTTCATCATCTCTCTTCATATCATCATCTTCATCTTCTTGTTAAAAACAAAAAAAAAAAACAAATCATCATCTTCATCTCTCTCTTCATATCATCATCTTCATCATCTTCAGCTGAACAAATCTACCCACACCGGCACCCCCTCGTTTATCCGGCGACCCCCTCCTTCTCCGGCGACAAGACCAACGACCCCTCGTTTCTCCGGCTACAAGACCGGTCGTCGGAGGTCCAACTTATAGGCGTCAACGGCGGCGGCGGGGTCGGCGCAGATCCGGCCACCGGTAGTGATGGTGTGGGGCAGATCTGAAAACCCTCTATTTGAAGGATGAAATCTTCGCCGCACAAGCTAGATCCACAACCGTCTTCTGATATTTTTGTTGTTGTTGTTAGATCTATGATTTTCTTGATCTAGTTGTGTTTGCCCCTGTTTTGTGGAAATTTGAAATGTGATAAAAGATTTAAATGAGTTGAACTTGGATTTGAAGTTTGAAAGGGCAATCGTTCTGGTTGATGAAATTTGGAAAAGAACTTTGGATTGATTTAAATGAGTTGAACTTGGATTTGAAGTTTGATAAAAGATTTGGAATTTGATTGAATCAATTTAGTCAAATGTTGAATTTTTGGAACCAACCGTTCTTCTTTGAAATTGTTGAAATTTCTTAGTTAGTAGATTCATAAGGTCATGATTCTAGCATTTTTATAGTAATGATTTTGGTTGAATTTTTTTGGAACATGAAACGATTTTATAGATGTTATAATTTTTGATTTAATTCATTTTGTGTTTTCATGGAGATTATATCTTGTATGGTGGCACTAAATATTCATTTTGTGTTGGTCCTGCAATTTTATTTTCCTTTTTTTATAGTTGGTTGAAGTTGTTTTTTTTTTTTTTTGAAAAAGGTTGTTTTTACAATGATGTTAGATTTTTTTACAAAGATGTTCGAATACTTGTTTTGATGTTTATGGCTGATTTTTAGATGTTCTGGTGATTTTTTGATAAGTGAACTATGTGGGTTTTGATCGGTTTGGATTTGGATAGTGATGATGAAAAAAAAATCTAGATTTGCTAACGATGGCGCGGCAACAATGGTGGAGGGTAGGTTTTTGAACCTGCAACCCCACTTTGCAGCCTTTTTATTTACGAAAAATCTGAGCCAAACCCTTTTTTTTTCGAGATACACTTTTGTTTTGTTGTTGTTGTTGGTTTTTTATATTCTTTCCCCCGTCGATGACAATAAAAATCTATCCGAGACACCTACTGACTTTGCGATTTTATGGGTGCGTTCGTCTTTGCGTAAACAAGTTTTCGTGTAAAAAAGTTTTTGTGAAAAAAAAGTTCAACCGTAAACTTTTACGTAAAACGTAAAAAGTTTAACGTAAAACTTAAAAAAGTAAAACGTAAAAAAGTTTAACGTAAAACTTAAAACTTAAAAAGTTTAACGTAAAACTTAAAATGTTTTACATAAAACGCAAAACGTAAAACCGAAAAAAACGTTAACGTAAAAAACCCGGGGCGTAAAACGTAAAAAACTGACACGTAAAACGTAAAAAACCGACGCGTAAAACGCAAAAAACCGACCCGTAAAACGTAAAAAACCGGGGCATAAAACGTAAAATTTAAAAACATAAAAAGTTTAACATAAAACTTAAAATGTTTTACGTAAAACGCAAAACGAAAAAGGTAAAACCGAAAAAAACGTTAACGTAAAAAACCCGGGGCGTAAAACGTAAAAAACCGACACGTAAAACGTAAAAAACCGACGCGTAAAACGTAAAAAACCGACGCGTAAAACGTAAAAAACCGGGGCGTAAAACGTAAAAAACCGACACGTAAAACGTAAAAAACCGACACGTAAAACGTAAAAAACCGGGGCGTAAAACGTAAAAAACCGACGTGTAAAACGTAAAATAACGTTAACGTAAAAATTGGCGCATAAAAAACGGCGCGTAAAACTGGGCATAAAAACAGCGCATAAAAACACGGTCGCAAAAAACGGCGTGAAAAAACAGAGCGTCTACCGGGTCGTAAAAAAACGCACGTAAAAAACGGGGGCGAAAAAAAACGGCGTGTAATACGGATCGTAAAAACGGCGCGTAAAACGGGCCGTATAAACGGCGTGTAAAAACGGGTCGTAAAAAAACGTAGATTTTGATGACGATGGCGCGGTAAGGACGGCGGAGGGTAGGGTTTTTGATCCTGCAACCCCACTTTTGCAGCCTCTTGATTATCGGATAATCTGAGCCAAACCCCATTTTTTTTCGAGATACCCTTTGTTTTTGATGTTTGTTGGGTTTTTTATATTTTTTTTGAGGCGTCGATGATGATAGCAATCTATCTGAGACACCTACCGAGTAGCGATTTTCTTGGTGCGTTCGTTTTTACGTAGAACGTTAAACGTTTTACGTAGAACGTAAAACGTAAAAAGTTTAACGTGAAAAGTAAAAAGTTAAACGTGAAACGTAAAAAGTTTACGTAAAACGTAAGCCGTAAACTTTTTTATCGTAAAACGTAAACTTTTTTATCGTAAAACGTAGACCGTAAACTTTTTTATCGTAAAACGTAAAAAATTTCACGTAAAAAAACGGCGATTTTCTGTTGCGTTCGGTTTTGCGTAAAAACGTTTTTGTAAAAAAAATTAAACCGTAAACTTGTTAACGTAAACCGTAAACTTTTTATCGTTAAACGTAAAAACGTGAAGCGTAAAAAGTGTTACGTAAATTTTTTCGCAAGTTTTACGTAAAACGTAAAAAGTTTTTCGTAAGTTTTACGTAAACTTTTTCGTAAGTTTTTCGTAAATTTTTTCGTAAGTTTTACGTAAACTTTTTCGTAAGTTTTTCGTAAAACGTAAAAAGTTTTACGTAAAACGTAAAAAGTTTAACGTAAAACGTAAAAACTTTTACGTAAAACGTAAAAAGTTTAAATTTTTAACGCAAAACGTAAAAAGTGTACAAAAAGGGGCGCGTTAAAAAAAGTTAAAAAAACGGCGCGTTTAAAACGGCGTGTAAAAAAACGACGCATTAAAAAACGTGAAGAAACGGCGCATTTTAAAAAAACGACGCTTGAAAAAACGGCGCGTTAAAAAATTTCAAAAAAACGACGCATTAAAAAACTTCGGAAAACGGCGCGTTAAAACGGCGTGTAAAAAGCGTGTAAAAAATTTGGCGCGTTAAAAAACGTGGAAAAACGACGCTTGAAAAAACGGCGCGTTAAAAAACTTCGGAAAAACGGCGCGTAAAAAACGTGTAAAAAACCGCGCGTTAAAAAACGCCGATTAAGAGAAAACAACGACTTAAAAAAACGGCGCGTTAAGACGGCGCGTAAAAAACGGCGTTAAAAAACGGTGCGTTAATAAAACGCCGATTGAGAAAAACGATGCCTTTAAAAAACGGCGCGTAAAAAACGGCGCGTGAAAAACGGCGCTTTAAAAAATGGCGTTAAAAAACGGCGCGTTAAAAAATCGATGCGTTAAAAACGGCGCGTTTAAAAAAACGCCGATTGAGAACGACGCGTTAAAAAACGGTGCGTTAAAAACGGCGCGTTAATAAATGGCGCGTTAAAAACGGCGCGATAAGAAACGGCGTTAAAAAACGGCGCGTTAAAAACGGCGCGTTAGAAACGACGTGTTAAAACAACGCCGATTGAGAAAAACGACGCCTTAAAAAAACGGCGCGTAAAAAACTGCTCGTGAAAAACGGCGCGTGAAAAACGACGCGTAAAAAACGGCGCGTAAAAAAACGGAGCGTTACGCTTGAAAAACGGCGCGTTAAAAAACGGCGCGTCAAAAAAACGTAAAAAGTTTAACGTAAAACTTAAATTGTAAAAAGTATAAAAATCTTTTTAAAAAAATCTGAATTTAAAAATGTTTTTAATAAAGAAATTATGTTTAAAAAATAAAAGTAATAAAAAGTAATTAATGAATAGGACAAAAAAGATAATTTAAAATTTATATATATAAAAAAGACAAAATAGAGTTATTTTACTTAAATACCCTTTTGGATTATAATATTGAAGACATAATAAGACAAAAAGCTTTTAATATTAATATTAACTACTTTTAATCACATCCATCCATCTAGTTGATCTAAGGGCCATAAAGTGGTTCTCTTGGTTTTTACAACTAGAGGTGGTTTTCATTTTAGCGATCCCCTATATATATTAACAGGATGCCCACGTGATGCGGTGGATATATATATTGGAGGGTTCAAATGAGAACAAATTTTTTGTAAGAATAAAAAAGAAAAAATTTCAACCAATAAGAATCCTTCATTTTACTTAACTTAATTTTTGTATTTAATATTAGTGTAAGGGTATACTGGTAAACTTAGATAGATCATTAATTGTTAGTCTACCTTTTTAATAGCTAGTAAATTAAATTTGTAACTTATTTTCAAAAAAAATATTTTTTTTCAAAGAAGAAAAACAATTAATTTAATGTGTAGGATAAATTACGAGGTGTGTAGGATGAATTACGAGTTGTGTAGGATAAATTTCAATACATGTAGGATAAATTTTCAAAACGTGTAGGATAAATTTTGATGTGTGTAGGCAAAAAATTTAGTATGAAGGATAATAGTCTTTATGACTAATTAGTTAGTCAAAGATAATAATAAATGAGATGTAAGAAATACTATTTAATGTTTTACAATTGTACCCTTTGTTCTTTTTCTTCTTAATTTAATTTTCTTCTCAAATGAACCTCCCTATATATATATATATATATTGCTATCATTAATTAAGTGTCTTAACATAAACTGATCATATTTTTTTTAATTTTAGCTTGCTGCTTCATCTTGTCGTAGCACACCATTAACTATCCAGTATAAACCAACAGAACCTAATTCAGTGAGAAGCTAGTTCACACGTTGGTAATCTTCACACTTCTAAGACCTACTACCCCAATCAAAACAACCGCTTGATGCAAAACCGAGAAAAAGGCATACCAAAAATACATACTAAAGAAATTGAAATCAGAACCAGAAGGCCAAAAAAATATGTGTCTCCACCTCTAGACCTCCCGAGAAATCAGAACTGGACACTGAAAAAACTTCACCCGTTTTGAATAAAGTATCAGTCTCCCTTACTCCAGACTTTTAAGAGAAATAACAACGATTCAATAAATGCTTCATGTGCCGAGAACGTTATACAACCTGAGCTAGAAGAACCATTGGTTCAAGTTCAAGCTCTAGATGATAAACCACTTGATCAACCTTCCATTTTAAGTAGAGAGGTGTTGGTGGCAGGTGGTGGGTGGTGATGGAAACTAGATGGGGTGAGGGGGGATTTGAGGTGGAAAATGATCTAGCCTTTACGTTATTTAATTTGGGGAATATGGAGAGGGTGGATCTACCCTCATGTCACACGCACATGATCTCTTTTAAGAGAAAAAGTTAACCGGTGTAGGGTCAAAGAACATAATGTGCAATACTTATAAACATAAAGTACAAAACCCGTTAATTTTAAAGACAGAGGACAATGCCTAAAAGTATATAAATAAAGAACAAATCATGCAATTCATGCTAATACTAATTAAGATAACTTGATAATAGGGCCACCTATCTTTATTTACCTTATTTAAGAAACAATTAACCTTCCATTGAACCTCCTTCAACTAACCATATTTGGTTGGTTTGTTCATGTTGATATAGGGTTATGTGTTTAAAGATTTTAAGGAAAAGGCTATGTGTAGAACTGTCATTTTAAGTAGAGAGGTGGAGATGGCAGGTGGTGGGTGGTGGTGGCAACTAGAGAGGGGGGGGGAGATTTGGGGTGGTAAATGATCTAGGGTTTACGTTATTTATTTTATTTATTTTGGGGAATATGGAGAGGGTGGATCTACCCTCATGTCACATGCACATAATCTCATTTAAAAGAAAAAATTAAACTATTTGAGAAACAATTAACATGCCACGTACATGTACATTATTGAGAATACAGTTAGTTGCCATAAATAAAATATGAAGGAGGCTGAAAACCAGCAATTTGGCAAATTATATTGATTTATTAGGAAAGAATATGTACATAAACTATCCCCAATTTTGACTAATAACAATATGATCTAACATTCCTCTGTAAGTTAAGGACAGGGAGTGATCTGTAGTTTGGAACGTAAAAATTATTAATCTTTGAGTTGGCAACGGTTTTGTGAAGATGTCTGAATCTGGTCCCCTAGAGATATAATCTCCATATGTAGCTTTCTTTGTGCGACTCTTTATCTGGCAATGTGAAAATCGACTTCACTATGGTTTATTATAGCATGAAATATTCTATTGGAAGCAAGATAAGTCGCTTAGATATTATCACACCAGAGAGTATGAATAGTTGTTGTGTCCACCCCGCAAATTCTTTTCGAAGAGCTTCTAACCAAGTCGTATTATAACTTTCTAGATGATGGAGAAATGGTATTCTATTTTCGTGTGGTCCAGAAGATAAGGTTGGAACCCATATAGATAGCAAAACCCGACCAATAGTCATCTGGATAACCAGCCCAATTAGCATAGGAAAGGAACAAAGAGATGAAGATCCTTGAGAGTGGACAATAGTGTAATATTGGAGTTAGGATCTGGATTCGTGGGGAATAAGAAACAGATTGTCCATGGTTCCTCTACAGTATTGAATTATGCATTTTTAGTAAAGCAATGGTTCTTCGACGGGGCATGCATGTACTAACATACTTTTCTGATCGTAGACCCATGTAAGCCTGGAAAGTATGGCATATTGAAGAGTCCTAATGAGCTGATGATGTTTGACCGACTCAGAAAGAAGAGGATTGTCTCCAAGGGATAATGTTTGGGACGTACTTGTAAAATAGGATACCAATTTACTATTAGAAAAATCGTTCCATTGAATGATCTCAAAGATGTATTTATTCTGATATAGAGGGACATGTCGTCTCTATTGAATAATTTCAACACCTAGAAAGTAATCTAAGTTTTAAGCAATCCTTTAAGGCAAGATCGTTACCAAGTTGTTGTATAACTTTGTTAAAATCCATGGTGTTGTTACTAGTGACGAAGATGCCAACAACATCACCCAATGTATAGAAAAATGAACAGAAAAAGAGCAGTCTTGGAACTAGTAAAGATCAATGCGTGAAGGGCTTAGGACGTGCGGTTAAACCACGCCCATAGAGCATGTTTGAGATTATACATGAATCTGTGTGGTAAAAAGACATGATCCACATGTTTAGGATCAGCATGTAAGAAGGCATTCTAAGCATCCAATGGGCATAGTGGTCATTGCTTTGTAACAACAAGGAAAAGAACCACTCTGATTTGTGTTAGACTTGATAACAAAACAAATTAATGTCTTATGAAAGTTGATTCTAGGCTTATGTCAAAAGCCCTTTGCCATAAGACAAACTTTGCAACGAGTAATGACAGCATTTTATATCTTCTTTAACCTATAAACCCGCCTGCAATCAATAACATGCGTGTGGAAAATGAGGAACTAAAGACTAGACACCATTTTTAACAAGTGCTTCAAATTTATCAGCCATGGCTTAGTGCCATTTCATATGTTGATTTGCAATAGTAAAGGATGTGGGCTCAACAGGTGTGAAAAACACGAGGTTTGGGATTTTTGTGGAGATTAAATAGATGGGTAAGAGGGCTTTAAGTGAATTATTGAGGAAATGAAAGGTGAGGATATGAATGGTGGGGATGAGGGCATATATGATGTGAGGTTAGGAGTTCCAGGTGTTAGAGATGGAGTGGTAGGTGGTATTGTGGAAGATATGATGGGTGAAAAGATTTGAACATTAGAATGGAAGAAAGAATCTGAAAGGAAAGTAGAATGAGAAGAAGTAGGCGTGTGTGAACATAGAGTAGAATTGGCAAAGGCAAAATGATCCTCATTAAATAAAACATAACTGGCAATGTAAATGCGTCCAATGTGAGGATCAAGACATCGATAACTGTGATGTGCAGGACTGTACCCAAGAAGATACAAGAGGTAGAACGAAAATCCATCTTGTGACGATTGTATGGTCAAAGATGGGGAAAGCACTAGAAACCATAGACGTGTGTGTATAGATTGATGTATAGGCAAAGTGCCAGAAAAGTAAGTTGAGCAACAGAAGCTTGAGCTAGAAATGTAATACCAGTCTCAACAACGTGTGTGCATAGATTGGTGTATAAAGCATGTTGAAGTATTGGAGTTGAAGTGGTTGAAACTTGAAAGTATGATTATCACCGGCTTTATATTTCGATTGACCATGATTATCACCGGCTTTATGCCAATGATCTCTAGATCAAGTGGTGGAAGTCTTGTATTTCTCTTAAGAGATGGAAGTTCAACTCCCACTTGGTACAGAGTGAGGCATTGGTGGGCAATGATAGGAGACCCAGGGAAACCAGGGTTCGATCCTTGAGCCAAACGGGGTTTACCGGTAATTTCACCTTCGTGTCTATGGACGGGTGGGTTACCGAGTTTTCCCCGGAATTGGTGGTGGACTCGGGTTACTCTCGGAGTACTCCGTTTGATCCAATGGGTGCCCCGAGAGTGCTCGGGATTGATTATGTTGACTGTTAAAAAATCCAATTCTTTGTTAACAAAACCAGGATTATCAACTTTTAAAATTTTTAATGGTGTCAGATTAGAGTAATAAAACCTTGTTACCTACAAAGAAGAAAAAACTAGGCTACTAGTTATAATTAATCAACTTTTAAAATTTTTAATGGTGTCAGATTAGAGTAATAAAACCTTGTTACCTACAAAGAAAACAGAAAAAAAAAAAAAAAAAAAAACCTAGGCTACTAGTTATAATTAAGAATATATGGGAACATTCTGGTTAATTAACTTTTTTGTGTAAAAAATAATTTTGAAAAGAAACTACCATTTCCAAAGATTAATAAACTGTTTTTTTTTTTCTAGTAACATGTATCTAAAAAAGGTACACGCTATTATTGCCATTACACATGTTGAATATGATGTAAGTGGAAAACAAATAATTGAACTAAAAGATCTAAAAAATAAAGGTAATAAGACCGTGGTACACCACTAAAAAGCAATTCACGAAGCAAAAAAGACCGTGGTACAGCCAGTGGCGGACCTAGGAAATTTTTTCTGGAGGTGCGGAATATTTTCAAAGATTTTAGACCCTTAGCTATATAAAAATATCAGTTCATAGCGGGTCGGGTCGGATCATGTAAGACAAAAGAATATCAAACTAAAATTTACAAATCATCAAAAACACGTCAAACGTAGGGCTGGCATATCGTGTATACCTGTACACGATAAGACACGACACGATAAGACACGATACACGAAATCCCATACACGAACACGACACGATAACTTATCGTGTCCTTTTTTCAAACACGAACACGAACACGAACACGATATACACGAAAATTACCTGTTAATACCTGTTAACATGACTGTTCAACTGTTATACACGAAAATTACCTGTTAATATCTGTTAACACGAACACGACATGCTATCTAAGAGTTATAGAGGGAGTTTAGGGTTTTATTTTTTTTGAATTGAATGAGGAATGAAAATAGAAAGGAATTAAGGAACCTACACGCACATGGCTGATGAGTTTTATTTAATTTAATTTCTTATCGTGTACTAACGAGTATTAACAGGTAAACAGGTATTTAACCTGTTTATACACGAAAATTAACAGGTAATCTCGTGTCTACCTGTTTGGTACACGATACCTGTTAAGGCCATACACGATACCTGTTAACTTCGTGTAGGTTTGTGTCGTGTATTCGTGTAAAATTGCCAGCCCTAGTCAAACGTCATTACAAATTACAAACGTATTTAAAATTGTGCCCTACAGGTTTTTTTTTTTTTTTGAAATATATCCAAAATATCATCTAAAGATACTAAACACGCCATAAGTTCATTATATTCTTACTCATTGTTCCTAACACATATAATTTGCTCCATTAGTTCATACAACAACACTAAACACTTAAATAAAATAAACAATCATGTTCAACCATAGCCCATAACTTTCAATTATATTTTTAAACATTCAAGCCCTAATATTAAATGTTGATTACTTGTAACTAATCATTTAAACAAACAAAGCTATAAATAAAACAACAAAGTCATTTAAATACAAATCTAGAACAACAAAAAAATATAAAAAGATCCCCCTTACACATCTATATTTTCATTTAATCATTACATAAAACAAAATAAATAAATAAACCATACTAGTTCTATATTGGAATTCTGACGTAATATGGGTCGGTACAACCGGAATTTTGGTTTTTCTGGTAAAAAAAAGCCACCAGGTCGTGAGCAGTGGCGTCAAGTCGCTGGGAGTTTTTTTGGGGGCGGGATTTGGAAATAGAATGGGTGGATGGGTTTGGGTTATTTTATTTAGTTCAAATTTCTTTAGGTTGGGTTTGGGCTTGTGTTAATAAAAATTGATTGCAGATTGGGCTTTGATTGGATTAAATAATTAAGGGAATAAATGGTTAATAATTATTTTTTTTTTCTAAGTGGGGCGGTTGAAAATTTCAAGGGGTGCGGGTAAAAAATTCCAAGGGGTGCGGTCGGGATTTCCGGCGAAAAATAACACTAAAAATTTTTTTTTCATGGTGTGCGCCCGCCCACCCTAACCTTAATGTGGGTACGCCCCTGGGTACAGCACTAAAAAGCAATTCACGAAGCAAAAAACTATTGTCTTGGTGTTGTAACTAAACGCATTGATTGATCATAATTTTCATATTTCAGGAATATATATTGATATCATATCTTCCCTCAAAACAAATAATTGAACATGGTACTAGTATGTTATATATGTATGATAATATGGTGTTTCATGTTTGCTTCCAGTAAAATGGTATGGATTTAAAACATTAAAATATAAGGTCAGATGACATTTAAATATTAAAAAAAATGATGTTAGTAAAAACTAGTATATTTGTGAGCTCATCCCTTTTAAAGCTTTTATAATGGTTTATAATTCATTATATATGATGCTATATATTATCTTAAAAGTTACAAATTAGATTATTCACCTTCTTTTGAATCACTAATCATCTGTTTAGACGCTTATATATAATGCATGTATGTAGCAGGCCACAAACAACGAAAGCAAGAGACCAAATGTACATGACCTAATTACTAAGGGGAGGAGGGGTAGTTCACTAGTGATAGATTCTATCACTCTCACTGTCCAATAAAATCATGCCATGTCATCAACCAAATTTCTATCACTAGTGATAGAAATGTAGGGGGAGTGGTATCACTAGTGATGGAATTCTATCACTCCCAATTTTTTTTAATTTTCATTTTAAAATTAGAAATTTTTTATTTTATTTTAAAACAAAATTATAAATTTCACTAATTTTTTTAATTTTATTTTAAATTAGAAATTAACAATAAAACACTAAAATTAAAAATTTCATTAAATTTAAAACATACTACTTCTATTTTAACATACTAGAAACATACAATTTAAATATATATATATATATATATATATTTTAGCGTCTCGTTGTCGGAAGACGACTCGGTATCGGTATCGCTAGATATCGGAAACGTCGAATCCGTAGGGAGTTCCATTTGAGAAATATATAAAAATTGTGTGAAATGAGTTTAAATTGGTTTAAAATATGTAGATTGGTGTATGTAAAATGGTTAAAATGGAGATATATAAATAGATAAAATGATTAATTTTTTTTAAATGCTTGTTACCGTTTTAAAACGGTCAAAAATTAAACAAACGGTCGAAATTTTCAACAATTCAACGCGTGCTCGGTTCAACGCGTTTTTTTAACCACGCGTGGTGGTAAGGTCGGCGGCGGTGTTGCGTTATACTTCAACGCGTTGTGGGGTGGTATAACGGACCACCCCGTGTGGCCTAACAGTGGCGGACTCAAAATTATTTACTGAGGGTGCGAACGTAGGTCTTAACCAACATTTCAAGGGGTGCGGTCGGGATTTTTGCATATAAAATACACTGAAACTTTTTTTAAGGGGCGCGCCCGCCCACCCAGCCTATAACCTAGGTCCGCCCCTGATTACTGATCAATCTCTCTATTGATTTGATATAATACATCCATACATAGGTTTACATTTTTCTGCATACCTCAGTATAGGGTATTATATGTTACGTTAAATGCCCGTATAGGGCATGTATGTAATTGTATACGCCGGTATAAGGACTTTGTATGGTACGTATACGCCCGTATAGGGCAGCCAAGGTGTGTGCTACTGTTTAAAATTGTTATATATCTGTATATCATATGGGATTGATGCCTCTGGGGACTATGAAATGGATGTTTCTATAGCATGAACCCATCCAAAACATTTGTCTTATAAAGTAGAACAAAATTGTATGAGAATCCAAAACCCAACTATCTTGTTATTTTTAACCGTAGATTAATCTACTCTTTAGTATTTTTAAATATGTACTTCAAAGAATTTGGACTTTTCACTTCCTAGATATAAAGAAAATATCTTACCACCATATTATCTCCGTCAGAGATCACAATCTAAAGTCATCAAAGCAAACAAATATACTGATGTCATTTATCTAAAGTAATTGTTTATTTATAAGCCGACAATAATAATCTTTCAAATTATTGTCTTACTAATTTAGAAGTAACTAATCCCCCTTCCAGCCCAGTTGGGCCGGCTTCCTCCTTGTGAGGTCGCCGGTTCGACTCCCGGCTGCGGCATATTGGGGGATGTCCCTATGATGGATCGTTCCTACCGCGGCATGGTTCGATCCGGAGGGCAACCCGGTTTTCACCCAGCTGTTACCCTAGCGGTTTTACTCGTGTGGGTGCAGTATGGTTTCCGGGCGAAGGTCAGTTTTCGTACGTGGCCGGGGCCCGATAGAACATCGCGTCCGTAACACGGGACTAACAAGGGATTGTCTTTGACAAAAACCTGGTGACCAATAGGTCCTATGCATAAAGAGTCACCCTTAAAAAAAATTTAGAAGTAACTTCTGCAAAATGTAAATACAGTTTTCTTAACCATTTTTAAATTATATTTTTCTTTTGTTGTATATCTTTATGACCTTTTTATGGGTTAGGTATCTTGATATAAATCTTTTTCGCCATAGTTATGGTTTATTTAACTTTTATATTTATGCACCATCACTCTTTATTTAGTTATTGAAAAAGTAAGAATACATTAATGCTAAAAAATAACAAATATATAGTGTATATATTATTCTGATCATTTAAAGGTTCTGTTGTTTTATGGAGTTAAGATAAGCTTATGAATTTTTTTATTACATATGTAGGCAAAAGATCAAATACAAATAATCTTAACATACTAAACATATAAATTGAAGGAAAACTCAAAAAGACAAGATGACATTTTTGTAATTACCACCAACTATCAAAGTTACTATACAAATGTGGACTCAACAAAAAATACCTAAAAAACACAAAAAAAAAAAAATTAACATTTTTTTATTAAAAAATCGCTACATATCATTAGCCAAAAAAAAGTTTTTTTTTTTGCTGCTACTAAAAGTAGCGATTTTTTAATAAAAAATGTTACAAAAATAAAATAATTTGTGTGTGTTTTTTTTAGATTTTTTGGGGGTTTAGTTTTTAGCATTTTAGCTTGGGTGGGAGGGGGTCTTAGGTTTTTTTGGGGGTGGGGGGTTTAGGTTTTGGGGGGGGGGGGGGTTAGGTTTTTTTTAGGTATATTTATAGAGTAATTTTGATAGTCATTGATAATTACAAAAATGTCACCTTGTCTTTTTGAGTTTTCCTTAAATTTGTATGTTTAGTATGTTAAAATTATTTTTACAAGAACTTTACCCTACATATGTAATAACCATATGAACTATTAACTGAAATATAATAATATAAAAAATCCTATAATGCGATAGATTTGTGACCACAAGTAGTAGTCAAAATGAAGTAGCACAAAATCTTGTATGATCTACAATTTCAAAAAAAAAGGTATAAAAATATCGAAAATGATTGACGAATGTTCTTTTTTTAAAATGATATAGACCCGATTTCTTCAAGAATCGATTCATTCTTTTAAGTTTAATGCGTACATTATTGCATAGTATATAGAAAGTTGTGCAAAGAGAGAATAAAGAATCATTTTAATTTATACAGCTGTTCAAAACTTTCAAGGACAATATAATGAGCCACTTGATCGACCACTCATAAAACTTATATGGGTCTTGGTGTTTTTTCTCTCTGTAATGACACGTATGTTAGGTTAACAATAATGTGGTCTCTTTGACCAATAAGGTGTTCTATGCATCGTTCATTTTGGTGGAAATTTACGAACAATTGACAGTTTCGGCGATGGCGACGTGTTGGATGATATGGAAAGGAAGAAACGAGCTCACTTTTTTCCAACAAACGTATCAATATTGACTCGGTATTTGGAGAGGTTCAGGCTGTAACGTTCGTATGTGATCTGGAACTACTACTCGGTAATTTTCACTCATCAAACTCGATATGCAAGAAGTAGTATAGATCCGTCATGCATTGACCAAGTGATTAAGTGCACTTAGTACGCAATATGGATAGAATGATATTTGAGCAGAGCGTCCACAACTCTAATTAATTTATTTGTTTTTATTTTTTTTTTTCTTACGGCAAACATATATACACCCTCTAAAATCTACTTTTAAACCTATCTATTGCTCACTTTATTAAATCTATCTATTGCTCACTTTATGAGACTTAAGTCTACACCATTTGATCGGTATAAATTAAGTTTCAAAAGAATTTTCTTTTTCTTTGTACGGAAACTTAGAGCTTATGGTAAGATAATAATTTACAAATGTTAGGCTTACATCATAATGTCCCATATTTTAGTGCCTATCACGAAATATGTTGCTTGTAATTTTTTTTATGGTAACCATAATTGATGTGGCCACAAGCAGGGGAGGGGCTTAGTGGGAATCAGGGGGTGCACCCGCCCCCAAATGTTTCGGTTAGAAGTGTAAAATTTTAAATTTTTTGTCCAAAAATTCTAAAATTATATAGGATCCCCCCCCCCAAATTGTTTTGCCTAAATATTTATACAATATATAAAGTGGGCCCCATGACTCCCCCCCCCCTCGCGCCGAAACTTTTGGTCAAGCTTAGCCACTGGCCACAAGGATATGAATTATGTGCATACCAATGCTTGTTTAGATAGTGTACGTTTGTGTGCCTCGTTTATGACTTCGGTGTCTTTTCGTGCCTCTCATATGATCTGGCTCTAACCTATGAACTAAGCAGGGCTCATACGTCACACCAAGGGACATGTAAGTCACATGCACGTATAGAAAACCTAACACTCTTGATAAATATGCATTAAGATATGAAGACGTTAACAAAGACAAGCTCATAACAAGATAGTTACATAATAATACAAATCTCATCATGTAAAGCATATGGCAACAAGATGGGTGTCATCATAGTACATTCACACATGCAAGCATATGGTGACAAGATGAATATCGTCACACTAAATAAGCTTGCACGCGTCTGTCGATAAGATGGATGTCGACACATCCACGTTCAAGCTTGTTTTGATAAGATGAAGAGAACACGTAATTAAGGATTTTGTGACAACAATTGTACTTATGGGAAGCGTGTGTATGAATAATTGAATGTCATCTTATAAGCACATGCAAAGCATGTGGAACGAGACGGATGCCCTTAAATTATATGCATGTGAATATTATACAATATGAGAACGATATGATAAATAAGGAAAAGATAAAAGATTGCATAAGAATAATATAACTAATGGTGATCAAATAAGGAGAATATGAACATGCCATGAGCCCATAATAAAAAGGGGGAAGATCCAAAGGCATAGTTGCTTGATAGGTGGCACTCTTAGGATGGCATGCTATTATACGATAGCTACTGATCAATTTTATAGTATAGTGAAATCTTGAGGGTGGGATAAGGCTTTATGACTAATAGGTCATGGGTTCGATTACTACAATGGGGTTTTTCCCATATTTATTTGGTTTACTCCTGAATTAGTGTATAGGCATTATTGCCTAGTGAAGATGGATATGGTCGAGTGGTTCCGCTAGTGACACGATGATTGATTTTAAAGATGTTTTAGTTATTTTTATGATTAATAACTGCTATAACTAACATTTATATTAAACTTAGTCAACCGACAGGCATAGACATGGCATTCTCACTAATTAGCTCAGTCGTGTTTCCTTATAATATTTTATTGTATGTACTTTAGTTTATATCATTGTTATATAATTGATAGGATAAATAACATTTAGATTTACGAGATTACCAATGTTGGTTGTTAATACTTTGGTTATAAAGTAGAGTTGCTGAATTTTTAACATACGTATAAAATTTATATCTGTTAATAATATTTAAATTTATGCCGTTCAAAAAAAATAATAATAATAATATTTAACTTCGTTTTGGGAAAAAATCATTCTAACGTTATTATTGTCTCGTATATAACATACAGTAGAATCTCTATAATTTAATACTCGATAAAATTAATAATTTGTCCGGTCACAACTTAGATCAGTACAAAATTGGACCCCAATCGATAAAATAATAAGATAATATTTTTTTTTGAAATCCCAATGTAAATATATTGGTCACAGCGAAACTATAAATTAATAATTGCTAAAATATTCCAAAATTCTAAAATCGTCTAGTAAAAAATGAATCTATAGTCACTTGGTTTTTTTTTTAACTTCAAATCTATATTGAGTTTATCTTTAAATCTCCTCAATGTACTTAAGAGTTAAATCTCCCCGATGATCTCTTAAGAGTGTTTGATATTGTTCCTTGAATAACTTTCAAATCGAAAGTTTTGTCAACCCACTGCGCCAAATCTTGTTAAGTGCATCCTTGGTGATCTCTCTTATACTCGCATAACAGTTTTCGTTGTTGATTGGTCATCATTGATTTTTTAACACCTTTTAGTTTAGTAGCCACAGTTGATGTGATTTTAAGATTTATCATTAGACATTTTATAGTAATCAATCTAAATCTATGTACATTGAACTTGACAAGTTCATTAATGTGTGAATGTACATGGGAATTTTGAAGGTCCTTGTTTCTGTTTTATTCAAATAGGTGAAGTAAATGGACATGGAAATTTTGAAGATCGATGCATTAATTTGAGAGTTGCTCACGAATATAAGCCAAATTTTTAAATTAATTAATTTCAGTATAATAAATATTGAGTGTTCTAATAATAAGATTGGGTGTTATACCAGCGGTAAGAAGAGCGTGAAGTAAACATGGCATCAGCGGAGAGCGAGATATTTTATGAATTTAGCGAGATATTATTATATCGATAAATTAATAGATGAAAAATTTTGAATCTCAATAACCATTATATTTATATAATTGATATTCCTCTTTTAAGCGCTTTTCAAAGTTCATTTTACCTCTTAGACATTCTTTTTTGACATCCAAGTTTTTCAACTTTTATTTTCATTCTTTTTTTAGGCCCTTTAGTCCAGGCAATGTAATTTTAACCCCTTAACTTTTTGTAAACTTTATAAAATGTTACTTTGACCTCATCGAGAGTATATATATTCTGTTTTTTTTCTTAATACATCTGGTCGTTAACTTAAAAACATTGTTGTGTGCTTATTTTTATGTACATGTTGGTATAAAAATGTGTTGGTCTACGTTTCGATGAAAAAAATGTTTGAAAACAAGTCGGATCAAATATAATACGTTTTTGTGCTTACTTTTTATGCATGTTTCGATGTCAGTTTTGCTCAGAAACTATTCAGGTCAAATATAATACGTCTTGATTTGACAATATAAATTCAAGTTGGTCCACGTTTCCAAGTAAATTTTGTTTTCAATTATAATACGTTTTTTAGCATACTTTCTATGTACGTGTCGGCGTAAGTTTTGTTTAAAAACAATCGGTCACATATAATACATTTTGATTCGTCGATTAAATTCGACTTGGTCTATGTTTTAACGTAAAGGGTCGCTAATAATCTATATATAATCACGCCGCATAGCCGGTATAATATTCGAGTTTGTCTACATTTGGACGTTAACTTGGTGTACACTTTCGTGTTTTACTTTGTACATTTCCTACGTATGATTCAAGTCGTATATTCGTTTTGACTAGACGGTATTCGAGTTAGTCGGGTCGCATATAATATCTTATGATTGTATGGTATAAATTCATTTTACTTTACATTTTGATCCAATCGCGATGCTTATGTAGGTTAAACTAAGTTCAATCATATGCCTAACGCTTGGACTAATTCATTTGACGTTTGCGAAGTACCCGCACCGCAACGCGCGCGGGTCTTATTAGTTATTACTAGTATATATTGTTGGTAAAGAATGATGAATAGTAACTTTATTTTCTTAATAATATATAGTTTTTTATTATTTTTTATTTAATATATTATAATAGCTTATTATTATATTTACTTTTAATTACATAATTTTAATTGTTTTTTCTTTTTTTAGAACCATATATATTTCCTTTACCATTTTTTTTAATATTTTCTTTTTCTTTTTTTAGAACATATATTAATTTATCGGTTAACGTAATTTGCTACTTCTTTAATAATTTACATTTATAACTTTTTTTTTAAATTAAGTACGTAGTTGTGCTTGATTTTTTTCCTGATATTCCATTATAAGTTTTGTTAAAAACGAAATTGTACTCAAAATAAAGTATTTATTTGGTATTATAAAATGGTACGATGATAAACTAAACCGTTCTAATGATTTGACTTTCTAAATAACATGCTTTAATTTCAAATCACGGTTGTTTTACATTATTATTTGCTCGGTTTCGCCGCAACGCGCGATGTCAAAAAAAACTAGTTTAGTTAAAACGACAAATATGTCAGGTGAAATATATCAAAATAGCACATTTGCTATTTATCTTTTAACTATATTTAGTTTTATCTTGTAAATATATTTATTTACCACTAAAAATATAAACAAGTGTACAACGATTTTGTACTCTATCCATTTTTGGATCTTTATATGTATTTCTTATGTTTATGTTTTTGAAATGTAAACATAAATATGGATTTTTTTTGTTTTTTTTTTTTTCGGATGATGAAAGTAAATTTTGAAAGATTTTGCATTGTATCCATTTTTAAAAGCGGATAAGTGGAGGAATCCAGAAGTCCACGGGCCTGATAATGTACTGATGGGTTTATTAACTGTTTGAACAAAGCCCTGGGATAGGCCTATAAAAACATAATTGAAATTCTTAATCTACTAGCAGGTCGGTTAAACCACGAACCTAATGAACAAAGCCCTGGGATAGGCCTATAAAAACATAATTAAAATTCTTAATCTACTAGCAGGTCGGTTAAATCACGAACCTAAAAATTTATATGAATCCAAATACAAAAGAAACCCAAAAAAGTTTCATCACATGAACTCCATCCAACACTTGTTTAGCCCGAGTTATTTTATCGAGTAAAGTACAATTTACGTCCCTGTGATTGATATGAAATTGCACATTAAACTCCTAACTTTTTTCCATACCATCCCCATCGTTTGATACACGTTTGAAATTAAATGAAAAGACCAAAATACCCCCATATTTTATATCTGGAACATGCGTCCCAATTTCTAAATTCAATGTTTTCCCTTTAAATTCAAATCTCAAACACTCTTAACTAACCACATATATAAAAGTTTACAACACAAAAGTCCTTAACATGCGAAGCGTACGCGAGTAAATCATAACGTGCGTAATTATAAATATAACATGCGTGATTAAGGTTTACTACAAGCGTGAATATGTTGATTTTTGGTGACCACATGCGTGATTATGGTTTTTGTTCATGCGTGATTAGGGTTTGAGTTTTATAACATGCATAATTTCACTCGAGTACGCTTCATACATTAAGGACTATTTTACGTTAACCTCCCTATATATGTGTATTTGTGTATAATAAAAATCCAAAGTGGACAAATGATATCATTCTAAGTTACCTTATTTTTGTTTTCCCGCCTCTTTATCATATTAAATAATGGTATTAAAAGGCTTTACTTATATTTAATAAAAAAAACTAATTTATGGATAGTCATTAACTTATTATTTAATTATAAATACCTTTTTTTATTGGCAAATTTATATATTATCAAATTGTAATATGTTGGTGCTATTGTTTGTTGTATCTTATGCATTATTGGTTTAATGTGTATCATATGTTTGTACATTTGACTTTTTAACTTGTATAGTTAATTAACAAAGATCACATTTTACAACCATCTTTTAAAGAAATTCAAATAATTGTTATTTATATAATATAATTTTGTAACATTTCTAGGTATATAGTTTTGTACATTTAGTTATTTAGCTTAGTTAGTGTTTCATGCTTTAATTAGTTGTATCCTTAGTTTAGAATGTTGTAGCTTTTGTTTATGTATATACTATTAATTTGAAACATTTGTATGCATGTTTAGTTGTAAGTTGTGTTTAAATGTTTGTACCTTAATCAAATATTGGTTGTAAGTTGTGTTTAAGTGGTTGTACCTTAATAATGTATGCATCTTTAGTTGTAAGTTGTGCTTAAATATTTGTACCTTAATCAAATATTGGTTGTAAGTTGTGCTTAAGTTGTTGTACCTTAATCAAATAATGGTTTCATTACCTTTCCAAATTCAATATGTTTTTTATGCATGTATGGTTGTAAATAGTGCTTAAATAGTTGTACCCTAATCAAATAATAGTTTCGTTATCTTACCATATTCAATCGGTTTGATCCATTCAAAGTTGTGTTGTTTTATTTGTAAATTATTATTATTTATAATAATCTAATTAATTTAGTCAAATTCTGGCACAAATATAATTTGCAACATATTGATGCAGTGGTTGTTGTAATGTTTGCATTATGGTTTGTATAGTGGCGATGATATATATTATAGAGTAAACTGGTTAGGGGTGATTGGCACCCTTACCCCTCTAAGGAAATAATTGCAATTTTACCCCCAACTGTTTGCTGTTATGTTGCAACCTTACCCCCCGGCCTCAAATTTGTTGACTAATCTGTTGACTATAACTTAAAATGACTATAATGCCCTTTCATATTACCCCTTGTGTTTTTGTGCACTCTGTGATATTACCCCCTGCCACCACTGCCACCGCCATTCACCACCACAACCACCACTGCCACCTCCAGCCACCACCACAACTTAATATCCATTTCATATATAACACCACCACTACTTCCGTCACCGGAAACCTGCAACTCCGGTCATCTTCTCCAACGACTGCCACCACTGCCACCTCCAGCCACCACCACAACCACACTGCCACCACCATAACCACACAGCCAAGTACAAAATCAGCTTGGGGGCAGCATGAACTAACCCATGTGGACCCCAAACAGGGGCATGTGGGGGATGAAAAGAAGATGGACTTGAGAAACCAGTGTTTGTATAGTATCCCCCTGTTCGCATTCGTTTACTTGGATCAAAAGCATTTGGATCAGCTACAATTCCTACAGATCGAAAGAACTTCGGTAAAGGTCCGCACAACCATGTTATATGACAAATGCATTATCTATAGTCCTATACAACTAAAGAACAGAGCAAAATGCTTAATGGGCTAAAAATAGAATACCACTTTTCAACCCCAATAAACAAAACGCCCCCACACCAAATGAGCTATTTGCCTTCCCTGCCCGTCTCAGATCGAATACCGGTTTTTATTATTTCATAACTGACACACTATAGCTCATTTTTATAGTAGTAATAATTTTGCAAAATTGACTATTCAACAAAAAAAAACTTTATTAGCTTATTTAACATTTGTAATGTTATACTATGCAAACCCAGGTGTTCTTCTTTTAGTATTTGGGGATGAAAGTATTCGAGCTAGTACACTATAAAACTTTCATTGTGTAGAACTAGAATTAAATGACGTACAGGGTACAGAGAAGTAGAGAATACAGACATCTCCAAAGGGGGGAAGGGGATGTTAAGTCAGCACTATAACATGCATACAGCTTGTGACAAATACAAGCAAGTGGCTGATACATCCTCTTTCAAAAATTTACAAAGCTAACTGAATATGGTTTGGAAGATAATGTTTTATAATTATGAGAAAACAAATAAAGGTAACATCATTATACTTTTAGATTACAAAGTATAAAAGTGATGGCAGTGTGGTTGTGGTAGTGGCTGGAGGTGGCAGTGGTGGCAGTCGTTGGAGAAGATGACCGGAGTTGCAGGTTTCCGGTGACGGAAGTAGTGGTGGTGTTATATATGAAAGGGATATTAAGTTGTGGTGGTGGCTGGAGGTGGCAGTGGTGGTTGTGGTGGTGAATGGCAGTGGCAGTGGTGGCAGGGGGTAATATCACAGAGTGCACAAAAACACAGGGGGTAATATGAAAGGGCATTATAGTCATTTTAAGTTATAATCAACAGATTAGTCAACAAATTTGAGGCCGGGGGGTAAGGTTCCAACATAACAGCAAACAATGGGAGGTAAAATTGCAATTCTTTCCTTAGGGGGGTAAGGGTGCCAATCACCCCTAACCACAGGGTGTAAAATTGCAGTTTACTCTATATTATATATAGATTACGATGAACCTGTCAAACAGGAAAAATAGATGCGGGTTCATCGTAACGCGCGAATCCTAGATCAACTAAGTTATTTTATTCTATGTTTTACGTTTCGGTTTAATTTCTTCGCATTAACACCGTAACTTCAGTGTCGGTGGTCGCTGGCAGTAGTGTGGCATTAGTGCTCGCCCCCGCCGCAAAGCCAGGGTTTCTTAATACTAGTTTCTTTTAATCCTCATCGTCTATGAGACTTGAACTCAAGACCTTTCCATCTCAAACCTAAGCGTTTAAAGGTTTTGCTTTTGCCAACAGACCCCCACTCTATTGGTATTTAATTATAAACTAGGATTACGACCCGCCGCAATGCGGCGGGGATTCTTTAGTTATAACTAAGTCGGTCTAGGTCCCGCACATTATGTTAACCCTGTCAAACGGGGAATAAATAGACGATGTAAAATGTTCACCCACACACGCATGTTGCATCGTGTTAACTCGCAAAATTTAGAACGAAACGTAAAAACGTTAAGCCAAAGACACACGTTGCGATGTGTTATGTCACAAAATTTAGAACCAAGCATAAAGCGAAAAATTTGCGGAAAATGAAAACTATAAAGGAACAAAGTTGAAAGTAAAAAACTTATGAGAATAAATTGCAAAAGATAAAAAGTTTTGGGTTAAAAGTAAAAAACAAATAGTTTTGGGTTAAAAGTAATTTATGAAATACTTTTGGGTGAAAAGTAAAAAAAAATCATTTTTTTTGGAAAACCCTTAAAGCCAACGTTACGACAACCATATGCATAACCAGTTTTTCTTTGAAAAACCCACAAAGTACACATCGCGTTGCAGCGGGGCATAAAACGGTGTCAAATAGTACTAATGTCACACAACCGTCATCGACCACCAACACTGACTCGACCTAGGATATGCGTGTTGCGAAACCTTTCAAACATGGAAAAATAGAGGCAAAAACGTTGAACAACACATGTACGTTACGTCGTATTAACTCGAAAAATTTAGAACTATACGTAAAACAGAAATTTGCGAAAGATGAAAAGTATAAGTGACAAAAGTTGTGAAGTTAAATTGCAAATAATGAAAAGTTTTGGGTTAAAGTTAAAAAAACAAATTATATAGGGTTAAATTTGCAAAAGGTAAAAACCTTTGGGTTAAAAATAAAAAGTCAAGTTTTTTTTGAATAACGTGTAAAACATAATGTACAACTTGATATGCACCAAAAATTTGCTTCTTTATAAGGGTATAATACTTATTATTTCTATCTACAGTACATAATAAATTACTATTTTGGCATCAGGGGTGGAGGTAAAATACAGGTAGGGGTATCGCGGGCTACGGCTCAATCTCATCTTCATAGTGTATTTTTTTAATTTTATATAAAAGATACCCTTGAACAAATAGGGGATACCCCCTAAAAATAAAAAATAGGATACTTTAATTTATTAAAATTACAAATTTTTATAAGCTCAAACCTTTTACAACATCAAACTTGTATAATACTTAAGCCCAAATTAAGTAGAGTAAAATGTCATAATGGTCCCTAAGTTTAGGCCATTTTTGTCACTTTAGTCCAAAAATGAAACATTTTGTATCTGGGTCCCTGAGGCTTCATTTTTGTTGCCATTTTCATCCAACTGGCAATATGGGTTAGAGTTTCCTGTTAACTTCTCTTTTTTGTCGTTTTCCTCATTTAATTAAAATATATTATGGCATAAAATGACGATTTTACCCTTCATTTGAATTTGGAAAACGATAAAAGAGGAGAAGTTCACAGAAAATTCTAACCCAGTTTGCCAATTGGATAAGAATGGCAACAAAAATAAAATCTTCGTGACCCAGATACAAAAAGTTTCATTTTTTTTTTTTTTTGATACTCCTAAATTAATGGATTAGTTTGATCCATCACTGCTTGGCATTATATTTTATTAAATCATGTAATACAAGTGTTTATTCAACCTATACAATACACAAACTTTTTCAAATATATAACTTTCTATAACATTACATTTATTCACGAGATTCTAATATTCTAATTATATTTAATAAAATATATAAAACAAAGTAAATATCATATTTTTGTATTCTAATAAAACTTCGCAGTGAAACAAAACATTTTTTTTTCCGTTAGATATAGCTTTACAAAATTTAAAAATTTGAACTGCATTAATTATTCTAACGGATAATCCGATTCACACGGGGGACTTTTATTCTAACAATTCCTCTTTATATACAAACTGGTAAATCGATTTACTCCAATATCTATATCTATATATATGTGTTGGTATTATTATTATCATCATATTTTTCAAGCAACCATTTAGATTGAATTCTTTAATTTCCAGATTCTTGAAGTTGAATATGGAGAGTAAAAACTCTAAGATGAGTCAACTGGTTCTTCCATGTACAGACGATTATGGCAACTTTCAGTGTTACTTGTGTCGCAAGTATCTTACATCGGACCACAAACTTTACGATCACATGCGTCGTCACACCCATTCCGCTTGGCGGAAAGTACTGCCGAAGAAACTCAAAACCTGCAGCGCGGTTGTTGTCCGCCATACACTACCTAATCCGCTGTTGTTCGATTCTGATGAGGACTCTTTGGAAGATGAAGAGTGTTTTAGTCGTGATGGTGAGGCGGTTGATTTGACCAAGGTTTTACCGGCATGGAATGTGGTGAAAAAGAAAAGAGGCTGGTCGGGTTTCAAGAACGGTGAAGGTTTATCGGCGAAGAAGGTGAAGGAAGATGAAGTTGTTGAAGAAAAGAAGGCGGGTGGTGGTAAAGTGGTTTTTGAATTTGATCTTAATGAAGATCCAGTTGAAGATGAAGGTTGTTCGTATATTCATACATTGAAATAGTTATGATCAATTAGGGTTTATGCTTTTGTTTCAAATGTGTTTATTTTAGGAGGAATTAAGTTTGGTCTATTGTTGAAGTATTATTTGTAGTTAAATGAAGATTTCTTACCATCTTTAAGCTTCTGAATATTTTGAAGTTATAAATGTTTTGCTTGACCAAGTGATAATTTCATACTGTCACTACAAGAAAATTCAGCTTTAGTGGCGACAAAAATCGTCGCTAAAGCTAGAAAAAGTCGTCGCTAAAGCTAGAAATAGGCAACAGCGGGGCCTTGTCGTCGCTAAAGCTATCGCCGCTACTAAGATATTTCCCTAATCGTTGGATCAGGTCTTTATCCAACGGCCAATAAGCGATCAATGGACCCATTACACGGATACACCTTTAGCGGCGACATATTAGCAGTCGTCGCTAATGCTGTCGCCACTAAAGCTCATAATTCTTGTAGTGTGTTACCTAGTGGCATCACATGTTAAAATTCTAAAAAGTAGTGTGTGTTCAAGTTCCACAAAGCAGACAATGTCTGAAATTTTAGAAGTAGATTTTAAGGGTGTGTGTTCGCATAAAAATAGTTATAGTATCATGTTGTAAACTTTATAACTAAAAAGTAGCATGTTTTAAAATATAAAAAGTCGCATGTTGAGAAAACAAAAAAATCGCATGTTAAAACTGAAAAAAATAGCATGTTGTATTATTGATAAAATAGCGTGTTATAAAAAAATCACATGTGAAAAATGAAGTTCGCATGTTATAACTCAATCTCATACGTAGCATACGTTAACACAAATTGTACGTTAACCAACCCTTGTATATATATATATATCATATTTCTACCAAAGTAAATTAACTTAATAAACATGCTTTTATATGCATAGAATTTATATTGTTATTACACAGTGCTATAATCGAATCTAAAAGGGGTTTAAATCTGATATATAGGTTGTCTATGTTGAATTTATACACACTAAAATTAATCCCATATGTAATATCTTTTACACAAATCATCATGAATGAGAAAGAAAGATTGTATAAAAAACAAACACATTTTATTTACATTTATATAAAAAAATATTATATGCAACAACATTGTCTCCAGCAACAAACTGCACTTAGGGAGGGGGCGCGGTGTTCCCCTTCATCCCCATCCAACGTGGAACCCACTCCCGATTCCATAACGCTTAGCCTTAACCGGTATTCCTCATCCCGGCAGCAATGCCATTAATAGTAATAAGCAACGCATCGCGAAGCTTATGATTCTCCGGTTCACTTCTCAACCGTTTCAAAATCTCGACTTGCAACATATTCAACGGATTCAAATACGGAAACCTACTCTCAATCAGCATCTTCAAACTCTTGTTGTTCCCGTAAAGCTTCTCATGACCCGTAACAACCAACACAAATTTCTCGGTCGCCATTAACTCATTCCTTAACTGCTCCCCTAAGTCCCTCCTGCTCTCGGATACCAACACTTCGTCGTAATGTTTCACGATTGGAATATCCGCTTTACCCAACACCATTTCGATCAAATCTAATGTGGATTGGAAAAACGGCCATTCTTTGTACGCGGCTCGGAGTTCATCGGCGTGGCCCATTTCGCATACGCCTTAAAAAGGTGCAATATAGGAGCAGAGTTAGAGAGTGCGTGAGTTACCGTTCTAAAAAAAAAGTTTTCTAACGCATTTTAGGAAAGGTGCTAAAAGATAGAGTAAAGTGTATGGATGGTCCCTGTAGTTTACCTAAATTTTGGATTTGATCCCTAGCTTTTCATAAGTACATAAACAGTCCATGTGGTTTGCACTTTGTAACACATTTAGTCCCTAGCCAACAAATCTAGAGGTTTTAGCATGTCCAAGTTAGGGACTAAATGCGTTACAAGGTTCAAATCGTAGGGACCATCCTTTTACTTTTGGAAAAATTTGGGGACTAAATGCATTTACAAAGTGCAAACCACAGGGACCATCTGTGTACTTTTAGAAAACTACGGACCAAATCCAAAATTTTGGTAAACCATATGGACCATCCGTGTACTTTACTCTAAAAGATATGTGTAAAAACAAACTCTAACAAACTATATATCAGAATGACATAAATGCCCCTGCACGTATACATGCATTATAAACTATCTAATACCTTTTAAGCCGGCACCGACGCCGAGCCAAGCCGGGAGGACGAACCGGGTTTGGGTCCAGGCGAAGATCCATGGGATGGCGCGGAGGTGGCCAATTCCGACGGAGGTTTTCCGGCGGGTTGGACGGCTGCCGATGTTTAAGTTTCCAAGCTCGGCTTGTGGGGTGGCTTCTTCGAAGTAGGTTAGGAACTCGGGGTTTTCGTAGACGGTGTTTCGATAGCTTTTGCAGCTGATTTGTGAGATTTGTTCCATTAGGTTGCGCCAGTTTTGGTCTCGTGGTGGTTTTGGGGGGCTCAAGGTGGCGAGAAGGACAGCGGTGGTGTATACTTCGAGTTGCCGCACCGCGATTCCGGGTAGCCCGAATTTGGCTTGTACCATTTCGCCCTGTTCGGTTGATCGGAGTGTGCCCTGTAAGTTTAAGTAAAAGTTGACATGAACTCGAAAATGGCAGTAATTTATGGGTCAAAGCGGGTTGGTGGGTCAAACCCGAAATTACTGTTAGACGCATGAACTCGAAAATGGCAGTAATTTATGACACGATCCGTTAACACGACATGACTTGACACGAAGTTACATGTACTATGCATGACAGCTAGTGCATGAAATGGAATATCCGTAAAGAACAAACATACCATGACGGAACCAGGTGGCTGGGACTGAATAGCAAGATGTGTGGGACCACCACCGCGACCAATGCTCCCGCCACGACCATGAAACAGTGTAACTTTAATACCAAACTCTTTGCATGCAGCCACAACATCTTCTTGAGCTTTATAAAGTTCCCATGCGGCAGCAAACCGCCCTGCATCTTTACCGGAATCAGAGTATCCAACCATCACCTGTATAAACAATGCAATAAATTAACAATCTTAAAAAAAAAAAAAAAAAAAAAAAAAAAAAAAAAAAAACAGACTTTCGTCCAAAGGTTTCTTTTTTCGCATCTGGATCCAAAAGGTTTGAAATCTTTTGGATCCAGATGCGGAAAAACAAACCTTTGGACGAAAGTCGCAAAAGTGGCCAAACCTCAGGGACGAAAATGACATTTTACTCTTCATATTACATATACCTCTTGGTGTCCATTGTGATTCTTCTTGATATGATCACGATACCAATCAATCGATAATAACCGCCTTATCACCTCCCCGGCTCCTCTCAAATCACCCACAGTTTCAAACAACGGCACCACTCGCAATCTAGATTTAATTCATTTGTAACAATACAGTTTATTAATTCAAATATATATATATATATATATATATTTTAAGAGTTTGATATTATTAAATTATGGAGCCTTACATCCCACCAACACATGGTCTGCCTTGCGCACCAGCAACCGCGAGACGGGCATCTTTTTGTAGAAGCTCAACAGCAAGAACATCGCTCGCCTGAATATAAATTGAAATAAAAAACATTTTATAATTGTTTAAAAAGTATTTAAATTAAAATTTTAATTTGTATGCATCATACATTTGAGGCCATGGAAATCACATATGCTCCTAACGAATCACTTCCCAACTCTGCGGCAATTCTGAATGTGTCGAGGACTTCTTTAACCTCGGGAGAAACCTAATAAATTAATACTAAAAAATCACAAACATATATTATAGAATTAACAAATACAATGATATAATCCAGCCTCCACTCCACTGGTATTCTGCCTTTTAAATTGTTGATAATTAAGGTCAGAAAATCAAATGGTCAACATAAGTCAACAATAAAGTCAACGTAATAAAGTCAACAGAGAGGAAATGTCAACATTTGTTGATGGCTACAAAGGTTTGGGTAGAAAGCGACAAGTTCCAGAAAGTTTAATTACTGTTTTCGTCCCTGTGGTTTGTCAAAAATCACTATTTCAGTCCATTAGTTTAAAAATTGTGATTTCAGCCCATGTGGTTTCACTTTCGTAACCATTTCAGTCCCTGTGGTTTCACTTTCGTAACCATTTCAATCCATTATTATGTTAAGTACAGGGACTGAAATGGTTACGAGGTGGACTGAAATGGTTACGAAAGTGAAACCACAAGGACTGATATCGCAATTTTTAAACTAATGGACTGAAATAGTGATTTTTGACAAACCACAGGGACGAAAACAGTAATTAACTCTAACTTTTGTCTAAAACCCTTAAAGGCTACATGTTTGGTGCATGTTGCGCTTTTGTGGGGTCCACGAAGTTTACCGGTTATAGATTCTCACCGTTGCAAAAAATATTAATAATAATAATAATAATAATAATAATAATAAATAAATAAATTTAGAGTGATTTACCTCAATAGTTGGTGGTACAAGGGGCCTTTTTCCTTTTAGTTCTTTTGATAGAAACTCGAGTTTTTTAGCTTCATCCCATTCGCTATATTTTCCCATGCCAAGATATCCGGTAACTGCATCGAGAGTCTCTGAATGCCTACCAGATTCCTGTCACGTGTCAAGAGCGTCAAAGTTCAAACCGATATGAATGTCCGTTTGCATTCGTTACCTAAAATTAACAAATGAACACGAACACGTTCATTTCCTTAACGAATGAACACGAAAAGCAAATCTCGTTCGATAAGTGTTCATGAACAGTTTGTGAACACATATATTTCCTTAACAAACGAACACTTCGTTCGGTTCATTTGCAGCCCTAATTTTCAATAATAATCTAAATATTTGATTAAAATAGTTTAGGAAGCTGTATGCATTAAACTTTCAGCACGTTTGACCAGTTTAACCCCTTTGACCAATTCTGTTTAAGCTAAATGTTTTGAACTGAGCCATCTAGAACAGAACAAACCTGACGTAGATCGATCTTCATTAAAACCATCCCGAAAACCGAAACTCTTCTTATCAAGTCAGCGAGCCGGCCATCAGCTAGAATTCCTGATCCACATGATTGCTGTCACAATAACATTTCCACGTCAGCATGGAGGGTTTGACTTTTCAGGGTCAAAGCAATGCAATGAAGAAGTGTGTATTATACCAAAGATTCATACAACAGAAGGAGTGGCTGCAACAGCTGGTTCGGTGTGTCATAATAATCACTAGGATCCATGTCACACGGATGACCTTCTAGAAGCTGTTCTAACCGACTTCGCGTGTTCATAAGCTTTTCTTTTACATCCCCAAGAATGGTTCTATAAGGAGAAATTGAAGAATTCTGAGCTGGCATTCTTGGTTCTAGAAGCTTCTGGAAGCTCGCGCGTCCGGCTTGTGATCCTTTCGGTGGTGAAGTTTGAGATGGACTCGTGTTTCCTTGTGATTTCGGATTGTTTTTGCTTGAATATGAAGATGAAGCAGCTTCTCCATTCTGAAATTTGTAATAGATCAAATATGTGTGTGTGTGTATATATATATATATAATGTAATATGTGTATAGGATCAGGTTCATGCGAGAACTCCTCCAAGTTACCATTGGCGAAGCCACGCCCCCCCCCCCCCCCCAATTTTTCCGAAACCGGGGGGGGCGGCAACGTATATACCTATACGAAAGTACTATTCATAACACTGCGCATCGATAAGTTCCGGGGGGGGGGGGGGGGGGGGGCTCGGGGGTAGCCTAAGCTGCGCCCCTGCAAGTTAATATCTCAACCAAATTTTGCACACACATAGATGAACATCTAACTAAGACATCTGTAAAAAAAATTAAAAATAGCCTAGCTCATTTACGCTAGGTTTTTGATCGCTTACACTGCTGTAAAATTTGTTTACAAAAACATATGACGTCACCCTTTTTGGCGGGTTACACTTACGCAAATTGTTGTTACACTGACGTAAATTTCCGTCAACAATATTTTTTTTTTATTTTTGAAAAAGTTATATAATTTTAAAAAATTTTGGCGAAAATCTTTTTTAAAAAAACTTTTTTTTTCCAAAAAGTTCTCGCGGTTCTCACAACTCGGGTTAGTTCTCATTTTAACCTTTCCCTGTGTGTGTGTGTGTTGCCGTGACCTGTTTGACCCTGCATTCATAGTTTACTCCGATTTACCTCTATCAGGCGCTTGTACTCGGATCCAGGAACGTCTAGTTGAGGATAATGAGATTCCACTTTATTGCATTCTAGGAAACAATCTAAAGATAAAAACTATATTCGTTTTTAGAAACTTTTAGAAACCCTGGTTTATAGGGCTACAAACAGCGAACAGTTCGGCGGGAAGTTCCTTTGTGTTCGTTTGTTTAATAAACGAACGAACATGAACACAGGCTGTGTTCGTTCATTTATGTTTGTGAACGTATTCGTTTAGGTTCGTTTGTGTTTGATAGCTCATTAGTGTTTTTAATTTTTTTTTTATTTTATTTAAATACATCAAAATTCCAACAAATAAATTATTGAGTTAAATGTCATTTTAGTCCCTGTGGTTTGGGCCATTTTGCCAGTTTAGTCCAAAGGTTTCATTTTTCACCTGTGGGTCCAAAAAGGTTTCGCAGTTGCCATTTTAGTCCACTGGGTTAACTTTATCCATTTTTCTGTTAACGAGAAGGGCAATTCGGTCATTTTATATGGCCGAATTGCCCTTCTAGTTAACAGAAATACAAATAAAATGACCGAATTGCTCTTATTGTTAACATAAAAAATGGATGAAGTTAACCCATTGGACTAAAGTGGCAATGGTGAAACTTTTTTGGACCCACAGGTGAAAAATGAAACCTTTGGACTAAACTGGCAAAAACCCAAACCACAGGGACTAAAATGGCATTTAACTCTAAATTATTTAACAAGTATTAGTGTATTATATATTCTGTTCATGAATGCTTGTTTATGTTCGCTTGTTTTCATTTGTGTTCATGAACATTAGTTTGTGTTCGTGAATGTCCGTTCGCGTTCGTTGCCTAAATTTAGCAAACAATCACGAACACGTTCATTTCCTTAACGGACGAACATGAACAGAAGATCTCGTTCGGTTAGTGTTCGTGAACCTGTATGTGAAGGTGCATCGGCACCGGCAGGCAGTTGTGAAGGTAAGCCATGAACATTATGACCCTTTTGCGGACCGCGGTTCCAACTCTGGTACCGCTCCTCTTCAGACTTCTCCGAGGCTAATTTTAAAACCATCAAGTTACTTCATATGTAGCGTCTAAACAGAAGAATTAAAAGTATCAAAAATATATTAAAACCGAACCTTTTCGAAGAATGTCGTGAACCAAATGTGACAGTCTGTCGCTACACTGGTTCATCGAAAGCTCGAATCTAAGGTTTTCAACCTCGCGTGTGTAAAGATCAATAGCCATCCACCTCGATAAAAGCGAGACATCTTTTGTCACCTGCAATGAGATTTTTGTTTGCATAAAAAGTCAAACTTGAGGTCAAACTTGAGGTCAAACTTGAAAGTTGAAACCGGACCTTTGCAGTGACATTTGGATTTCCATCTCTATCACCCCCCATCCAAGATCCGAATCTAATCGGTGTGCATGTTAAAGGAAGTGGCTTTCCGGTATGCTTTTTGAGAGCATTGCTAACTCGGCGTAAGTATTGCGGTACTGCTTTCCAAAGGGACTGTTCGATATAGTTTAATCCTGTTTAATATAAGTAATCAGATGAATTCATTTTTCTTGCACGAATCTAAACATAACGATTGCGGGTGCTAAATGGGCCGTGTTGGCGGGTTGAACCCTACACGAACCTGAAAATCGTGTCAGACATGTGAAACCAAAAATGACCCGTTTAACCTTTTTTTTTTTTTTTTTTTTTTTTCTTTTTTTTGGCAAGTGATACAATGATACAACTATTCTAACTTTGAACATAATAACACATTTAGATAAAAATAAATGGGTCAACTCGCCAACCCACTATGTCAACCCAGGCCCAACCCGTTCAAGGATCTGACCCGAACCCATTTAGACTAAACCCAAACCCGTGAATTTCTTGTTAGGTTTGTGTCGTATCGTAAACTCACACACCTAATGAAGTTATTATCCCGTAACAAAAACCAAAAATGGCGTACCCGATCTAGCCTCGTCTACTGGCGTTGGTTTGTGGCGTCGAAGTTCATCTGTCTGCCATATAGAAGTGATCTCTCTCACCTACAAAACAAAACACGATATTACGAATAATAAACAAGATACGCAATTATGCACGAATCGTTCCAGACAAGTGAAGAGAAATAAGCACCAGATCTTCTATTAGCCCGTCTTGATCTTCTTGCGTAAGATCTTTGCGGTCATTAACCTCCAAAAGATGCTGCAAAAATTAACAAAGAGAAGCTACATACATAACTACTTGATAGCATTTAAGAAAAAAATGGTACCGATGGAAACGAGCCGAGCCGATCCCGAGCTCGACTGGGCTCGAGCTCGGCTCGTCATGTTTTTGTGAAGCTCGAGCTCGAGCTCGGCTCGGTTCGAGCCTACTTATTTGAGCTCGAGCTCGGCTCGCGAGTAAAACCCATAGCTCGAGCTCGGCTCGGCTCGGCTCGGCTCGAGCTATTTTAAGAATAACCTCAGACGAGCTAAAAACTCAGCTCGAGCTTGCTTCAATATCGCTTAAACGAGCCAAAGCTCGGCTCGAGCTCGGCTCACCAATGTTATCATCATTATTCTTATATTATATATAAAATAAATAAATTTTTATTTGGGCTCGTTTAGGCTCGCGAGCCTAAACAAGCTTTGTATTTTAGGCTCGAGCTCGGGCTCGATAACTAAACGAGCTCTATTTCAGGCTCGAGCTCGGGCTCGGGCTCGGGCTCGTTAAAGCTCGGCTCGTTCGAGCTTTTAACCGAGCCGATAACGAGTAGCTCTCGAGCCTCTGGGCTTGTTTACACCCCTACCGATGGTTATTCGAACAACTTACAGAAATTCTAAGGTGCTTGTATTGTAGTGTTCGTCGGTTAATTTGTGTCGGATGTGCAGTGAGGACTATCTCAACCTCCTACATGAAATAAACAACACAAAGATTTTGAGACTGGAATAAATTCGTGTCAACCCATCCCGAACACGACCCGTTTGTGACAAGTAAATAATATAATGTGTCAAAACTAACATTATTATAACGGACCATGTAAAATAGAAACGGAAAAAAAAAAACTAAAATATAAAAAAAAATTCTAAATAGTTAAAACGGGTTAACAAAATCCGTTTTTATACAGGTCAACCCAAACCGCCGACTTGTTTCTTTTAATACGGATCAACCCGAACCCGACCCGTTTTTTTAAACGAGTCATGTTAGTCGACCCAAACCTGTTTTTTTTCGTGTCGGGTTCGGGTCGGGTTTCGGGTCGTCTCAAGAATTGCCGACTCAAAAAGTTTTAGCTAAACATGTCTGCATGTTCGACCCTAAACTGACCCCAACCCATTTAGATGTTCACGCCCCTGTTAGAACCGAAAAGATACAGTTAAACCATACCTGGTTGCACATGGTGTCGTATAGTTTATCTGGCGAAAGACCACTGTGAATCAACTGATTAAAAGTATCGTCACAAGATTTTGCGACTTGTGCAACATTCTTAGTCCTACGTGACCTGCAAGTAACGGGTTCTATTACGACACTTTATTTGGATAAAAAGCTACTTACGCAAGGTACGTGTGATTAAGCGTTTAACGAAGTACGAATTACCTGTGATGGTTTTCGGCAATGCCCATTAAACTAAGAAAATGACTGAAGACCCTACCGAGCTTCAAGGCTTCTTCTAATGTCATTTTTGATAATTCGGAAGCCAACTGCTTCTCGAGTAACTCTGCAGTGTTCTCGATCCCAGCTGCTCTTATAAGACACGCGCTCTGCAAACCGATCATGAATCTTATTAAAAATTATAATGTTTATTTTAGTTAGAATCCATAATTAAATCACATATCTACAATGTATCATTAGACAAGAATCAGTTAACTGATGAATGTTCCTTGATGATGTATACTCTGGTTTGGGCTTGACCATGGGGTTGGGCCTAGGTGAGTTTGGCCCATCGGGCCGGGTCTGGTCCGGCCCACAACCCCCTTGATTATTAAGGATGACAACCACTTGAGACTATGTGTTACCGTTTCATAAATTTTCACTGTCACGTCAAAAAGTGACTGCCACGTAAGTATGAGCCCTCACTCACTTTTTTTCACCTTTTGTGTGTAATGTCTTCACAAGTTTTCATATCCATCACGCATTAAAAAAAATATTTAAATCTAATAAATTAAATAATTTAAAAAAAAGGTTTGTATATACACACATAGGATCCAGAATATATAAATGTGCATGTGTGTGAAGGGACCATAGCCTATGAATCGTAATTCTCGGTTCCTCTGCCTCAACATGACCCGACCCGACCCGCTAGTTTCGTTGTAGCGACATTCCTATTAATCCTATAGATAATGTAATGAATGCTCCTAATCATCATGCAAATTTCAGCTTGAATTTTTTTCTCAAAATTTGGAAACTTTTGATTAACTAGTTTTAGGACCCACGCTTTACGGCGGGACCATTAAACCGAATAAAAAGTAGACATAAAACGTTAAACCACGCATGCACGTTGCAGACTCTGGCTTGCAAAACTTAGACCGAAAAGTAAAACATAGAAAATAATAACTAAAAAAATCTTAAAAAATGTTAAACCGCAAAAAAAACTTTAAAAAACGTTGAACCACACACGAACGTTGTAGTGTGGTAAGTCGAAAAATTTAGACCGAAATGTGAAATGTAAACGACAAAGTTGTTAAAGATGAAAAGTATAACTACCAAAGTTTAAAGTGCAAAGATGTTAGACCATGTGTAGTGGTTAAGAAAAATAATGCCCCCACCATGGGGCATTATCCGACACGTGGCAGTCCAGTCAGCATGGGGCGTTATTGCAAAAGTGGCGTAGTGGGAATAATGCCCAATAATCCCTTTTAGGCGTTTTTTAAACAAAAAAAAAAAAAAAAGCTAACTATTTTCTTATTGGCCAAGTCCTAACTGAACCCCACAAATTAATCACCTTTAGGCGTGTTTTTTAAAACGCCAAACCAAATTTTTTTCAAAAATAACCCCCCAAAACGCCCTATGTAATGGGGGTGGGGGCGTTTTTGTTTTTGGATTTTTTTCAAAAATAATGCCCCACTACGGGTGGTCTTAGGATTATAATGAAAAATAATTTATGACAAAGTTGTAAACAAAGAAAAGTATTATTATTATTATTATTATTAGATTGAAAAATATAGAAAAAATGAATAGTAAAATTTATTTACTGACGAGTAAATTACAATTTTGGTCCCTGTGGTTATATCACTTTTACCGTTTTAGCCAAAAAGGAATCTTTTAACATCTGAGCCTCCCTCCAACGTATGTTTTACCCTTTTGGCCCCTAATACTAACTTCATCCATTAACTTTTAGGCGCCAAAACGGTTAGAAAAAAAGACGTTGGGTCCAAAAGGGTTAGAAAAAAAAGACGTTGGAGGCTCAAATGTTAAAAAAAAAATTAAGCTAAAAAGGTAAAAATGATATAACCATGGGAGCCAAAATCGTAATTTACTCGTTACTGACAAACAAAAACAAAAGTTGTAAATTAATACAAAGGTAATATGCAATAATCTTTTTTTCCAATCAACAACCACACATATGAGAAACAGAATTCCTTCAAATAATCGTTACTGATTAATTCAAACAACAAAAACCCAAATCATGATTCGCATTATATGAATCAAACAATGCATAACCTGAGAAAGGGTACGAGTATGTTCGACTTTTTCCATGATATTAGAACCAACTTCACGATGAAGAATATCCGTGAGAAGGCTGAAAAGAAGACGGAGATCATCCTCGTAGCTCTGAAAGGATATCTCCTCCGCTATGTCATCCATAATGTCCGTCATCTTGCTCCGTCGTCAATGGTGGTACCAGGTGGTGGTGGTGGTTGTGGGGATATGGAATTGGAATAATAATTTATGTATAGTGTGGGGGAAATATTGTTTTGGGGGGTGAAACGGCGACATGTGGTGAGTCTCCACGGGATGATCGGAGGGAGGAATCTGTTGTTAGGGAGAGATTATCGGTCACCTGAAAGGAGATTGTATTTGACCAATTTTGACCTTCTTTTCTTTTTTTGGTGAACGCAATCATTTTCTATTTTTGGTAAAGAAAGTATTTGTATGCTTCCTAATCAAAATAAAATAAAGATTACAGACTTGGTTTTTAGGTTACTCGGTGTAGAGGTGGTAAGTACTTGGAGGAACGTCAATATCCAAGAAGGATGTCCCTCTAAGAATGACCAAGGGAAATGGAGTATGTATATGTGTGTGTGTGAAGGAGGCCCAGCACAAACGTCCACCCAAGCCGCTGAAGACGACGACGAGGCCAAGGAAATGGTGTTGGAGACCGGCGTCGTGACTGGACTGGTCAGGGCCGTCCCACACCGAGTAACCTTAGGCTACATGTATTTATCATATGGAAATCTAGGAATGGATGTTTTAAAATAATCTATATTAGAATGTCTACAATGGCATGCTATATCATTCCAAACCACCACCATTCTAAACTTTAACTTCATTATCCCCCTCATCAGTTAGTTTTCATTTTATTTAAATGAAACCTAATTTATATAATCTATTTTTATTTTATTTAATTTAATTAATATGTATAATTAATTTTTTATAACCTAATTTATAACCTCATTATCCACCTCATCAGTTACTTTTCATTTTATATAAATGAAACCTAATTTATATAATCTATTTTTATTTTATTTAATTAATATGTATAATTAAATTTTTATAACCTAATTTATGGACCGTAAGGCATCACCTCTTACGGTCCGTAAGGGGTGCAAAGACAACAAAGAAGCAGCTGGCAACTGCAGCCTGCTTCCTTACCACCTAGCTCTGATTTTTTGTCACTCTTCTTCTTCTTTGGACACCTATTATGCCACTAATCAGCCTCTAATGACTCCTGGTAACACTTGTCATTGATTGGGAGCCCTTGGATTAGTATAAAAAGGTGTGAAGTTCATTCATTTCACTCACACCTTTTCAATTCTTACTCTAAATCTTTCTCTTGGAGCTTCTCTGGAATTAGGAGCTGATTTCTAAAAGTTCTTAGTAGTCATAAGTCTAGTAAGTCCTTTCTCCTTAGTCAAATTCAATTATATAGCTAGTTATCAACTAAATAATGAGGGCATAAATCCCTTGCGATTATACCCTCCGACTATCTCGGTAAGTAGGTGAAATGACGAGTCAAGCATGTTATAAATAAAAGTCAAAATTCAAATTTATGCACTTTGCGAGAATTGAAATTCTAGATATCTAAACCACTTGTTTTGACATTATAACAGTTTATTTAACCATTTAAAATCTATGTTGACATATCCAACTCGTCATATTCAGTTTAGCACTCATTCTTATAAAAGTGAATTTCAAATTTTGTCCTTTATCTTTCTAGTGAATTTCAGGCGGTGTCCTTTATCTTTCAAATTGACGAGTTTTGTACTTAATGTTTTAAAATCTTGCACGTTATGTCCTTTAGCCCTAACTCAGTTAGATTTTTCCGTTAAAAAGGATAACCCAAGGGTATTTTAGTCTTTACCCATTTATTTAAAAACTATTTAATAATTAATACTTAGATTTTTCTGTTTAATAATTGTATAATATTAAAGGAAAGTGGGGCCCACCCCCACCCCCTCTCACATTACTCCTCTGCGATTCCTGTTCTATCTTTGCAGAATACATACTACTCTACAAATTACAATTCTCAACAAACACATGAACACCAAACCAAAAATTACCTCCCTGTCACTAATCTGACGCCGAGCAACCGAAACGGAACGTCTCCTCCTCGAATCACCGTTAGAAACGACCCTAACTGCACCACCACCACGGAACGTCTCCTCCTCTAATCACCGTTTAGACGACGATGACGTCAGCGATTCGTCGGTCAACGGTGATGAATCTCTGATCGGAGCTCTTCTAGTCTTGGATTTGAACGCCGATGTAGCTTTAAAAGACGAATATTCCGGTGAATCTTCCATCGACAGTGATAAATCGCCGATCAGAGCTCTTATCGTCGTCGATTTGAACGCCGGAGTAGCTTTAGAAGACGAATATTCCGACGAATCTTCCGTCGATGGTGATGTATCGCCGATAGGAGGTCTTCTGGTCGTCGATTCGAACTACGGAGTAGCCATCGGATCAGAACATTCACAAAGAATGAGTGAATATGAATGAAAATGTAGGTTAATTGGATACCTGCAAATCACATGAAAGAGATGATGAACAAAAGTATTGATTTTTAAATAGCTTTTAAATAAATGGGTAAAAAGACTAAAATACCCTTAGGTTATCTTTTTTAACAGAAAAATCTAACTGGGTTAAGGCTAAAGGACATAACGTGATTAAGTACAAGACTCGTCAATTTGAAAGATAAAGGACACCGCCTAATATTCACTATAAAGTTAAAGGACAAAACTTGAAATTCACTCTTCTTATATTTAAAGTCAAGCAGTTTGAGTTTTTTCTTTAACTTTCGATTCTGACCGTTTGGTCTACTCTGAAACCCAATCAAGGCATGTTATGTGACCATGATGTTAAATAGAATAACCCTCTAAGGTTATACCATCTAGTCATATCGTTTGAAGGGTCAATTGACTAGTCAACTATAGATACTTTTAAAAATGTCAAAAATGCCCTTACGACATAAAAATTGTTTAAAAACCTAAGAAGCTTATAATCTGACCTCAAAACTGATCATACAAAATTTCAAAATGTATTTTGACATAACGGACTCGTCATAGATCTATTCGACCACCCAATGTCGTATTGATGCGAACAACTAGTTTAAATAATATAAAATACATATATTAGTCGAATTGGGTTAAAACCTTTCAAAACTTCTCAAGGACGGGTATAAACCACATGCTATCCAGTTAACGCTTAATCTAGCGAAACCGAACTAAAATTCTAAGTAACGGGTCATGTCAAAAGACTTACCAATGAATCGTGAACATTCTAACGGATAATTAATCTGTTTTATTCCGAAATATAGAGCCCTCCAAATAATCACACCTAGGATATACAACTTGATTTACGACTTTGCTTCAAAGAAGTAAACTTACGAATTTACTGCTAAGCAAAGGTAAATACTCTTAGCCTATTTTATTTAAAAACTCGGGATATGACATTAGCCACTTGGAGCGGGTATATATAAATGGGCAAATGTTTTCATAAATGTAAGAACTCGGTTAATCCGTATTGCTTGAATAACATTAAACACTTGGGGGTGTTAATGGTATCGTGTTCGGACGTCCTGACTCATCAATTAAGAATGACCATATAAAATATGAGCGGGGTAGTAGGCATACACCCAGAAGACGTTATATTAAAGATGGTGTGTACCATGATCAAAGTACCGACATAGATTTCTGGTAACCGACTGTATTAACAAGCATGTAAAATTGGTGACAATAAATCTATCCCAAGAAATATTAAATGATTACCCATGAGTTATAATAATATATAAAATGGTTTATGAAATGATTTTCAAAACGAGTCGGTTAATTGTATTAACAGTGAAAACTGACGTATTTTCAAAAGTTTAACCACAAGTAACAAACCTTGATTATAGGTTGGAATGATTCAGTCAAGAAAAAGCCTTAGAATTTACGACTCCACTGCTTAAAGGCCTATGATATCCTAAGCTCATTTTATTTCGATCCTACCTTGTGGGAATTGTATAAAACAACTTATTATAAATTTTATTTATTAAATTTCAAGCCTTTATGTTTATTATTTTATTACTCTATCTTTTGCTGCCAAGTGTGAAACTGTTATCAATCGTCACGCATAAACCCACCGACCCGGCCTACCGAAAATCGAGGTGTGACATGTAATGTTTTAAATTTTATTTTGAGAAAAATGCCCGGATAGTCCCTGTAGTTTGCCCACTTTTCACCTTTAGTCCCTAACTTTCTAAAATTAAAGCTATAGTTCTTAACTTTCTAAAATTACAACTATAGTCCCCAACTTTTGCAATTTCGTTCCCGGATAGTCCCTGGCACGGATGAAAGTTAGTTTTCTCAGTTAAGTTGGTGTGAAATAACTATAATGCCCTTACTATTAAGAAATTAACAAATAAAACATTAAAAGATTAAAAAAATACATGTAGGCCCCACCTATCCACCTACCCACCCCACCTTTTCTCCCCTTTTCATCTCCTGCAACTCATCACCACCACCATAATACTTCCACACCACAAAATTCCAAACCACAGCCACCATAACACCTCTACCCCGCCATTAGTTCTCAAACTTGCAGACCCATCAATAATCTGTGAAATAATCAGTTTCTACAGGTGCGCCTTTGATCCTGTGAACGGCGGAGAGATGATACAACACGAGTATGTTCGTTTCCTGAAAACTGAACTCAAGTCTGGATAAAGCAAAACAAGAATTATGAATTTGAATTTCCATAAAATGTGAATATTACGTACTTGCATTCGTCTAAATAAGGAGTTTGAGCTTTCGTTGTGTTTATCTATTGGCTTTAGGTTCACATCAATCTTCAAAAACAAAATAAGCAGTGGCCAACCATGTCCAGTGTTTCCAAGATTTCTAGTTTCTAGCTATCGGAAAACACAACAGAATGGAAGATATCTATAGGTTATAGTGTTATAGCACTCCCTTAATTTCTAGTTTTGGATCATCACATTGTGGTGATGAGTTGCAGGAGATGAAAATGGGAGAAAGGTGGGGTGGGTAGGTGGATAGGTGGGGCCCACATGTATTTTTTAATCTTTTAATGTTTTATTTGTTAATTTTCTTAATAGTAAGGGTTTTATAGTTATTTTCACACCAACTTAACTGGGAAAACTAACTCTTATCCGCACCAGGGACTGTCCGGGAACGAAATTGCAAAAGTTGAGGACTATAGCTATAATTTTAGAAAGTTAGGGACTAAAGGTGAAAAATGGACAAACCACAGGGACTATCCGAGCATTTTTTCTTTTATTTTTTTTAGTTTGATTAGGTTTAATTTTTAATTTTAACTTTTTAAAAGGTTAATATAAAATATAAAACAATACAAAATAGGTGTTTTTTTTTTCAAAACCCCACTTTGGGGCCCACCATATCACTATCAGACGAGTCTGTTGGAGCGGATCGTCCAAGCTCCGAACCACCCCACGTAAGATCCTCCATCAGTTCAAAATGGTTTGCTTTGGTTTGTATAAGCGGACACCCCAACGGACCACACGTTAGGGATGCTCTTAGGGATAGAGGACTTTTTATCAAATACTAATATCGTATCGAACTACCAAATAATAATGGTACCAGTACGAATATTCATTTTTTATTGTTATCGGTTTTGGTATTTTCAGTATTTTGCTATACGAGTACCATACCTCCAATCGGTAAAATATTCGGTTTGGATTTTTATTCATTTTGGTTTTGCTATCTTTGCTATCGGTTTAGTACCGATCTAATCCCTAATTTGTATTGATGATCAAACATCTTGCTTTGTTACTTTCTTTACTTTTAAGAAGATTGTACGATGTGAGTTTGTTTCGCTTGCATTTGAATTTCTTCATTTTTTTCCCTTTTCAATTTGCACACCTCCCCTTCTTCAAACCAGGTAGGAAGAAGACATTATCACCATATACCGGTGAAGGGGTCAATTATGATATGCTCTTATAATAATTCGTTTTTACATGTTTTATAGTTGAATGGACTTTAGATTTTACGACCATCTTGCAAAAAGTAATTTTTGTTACTAGTCTCCCCCATTTGTTCCCATGTGATAATATTTTTTTTCCTTTTTTCATTTCTTGTCCTTTTTGTTTTATCAAGCTCAAACATGTAAACTTCAACCTTGTTGAATTTTAGTTAAATATATTTTTATTAAAACTTCAACCTTGTTGAATTTTAGTAAAATATATTTTTTGACTTTTTCGCCCAAAAACGTTACAAATACAAATTAAAGTATTTACTTGTAAACAAGAATTAGTGGTCGGCAAAACACATATGCGTCCAAAATTTACCAAATTTAGAAGGAAATTTGCATTTCATCCAAGTTTGAAATACATATACTTTCCGATTTGTTGATGACCTAATCAATTTTCCTTTACTTTTTCATGGTCGACCAAACAAGTTTGAAAAGCAAAATTTATCCAACACCAACTTTTTTATAAGTTTATCCATATAAGTTAAAGTTATCTAACTTTATACTTTTGAAAGTCAAATATTTTATGTTGAACAAGGTCTAATATTTTTAGCAGCTTCAAATCTTAGAACATATTTAAAATACAAAACAAATATGTATATTTTAACGTAATATCCTTGCTCGTGTAGGGGTAAGATGAAACTTGCAATAAGTTTATAATTAGATACCTTCTTGGTTGTTAATTACATAAATTACAAGAAAACACACAAGTGGAAACTAAACTTTTCTTTAACATGTGTTACCCCGACCTATAGGTTATTTAGGCCTATAGAGACGACATGTGGTCTCCACATCTGTTGTCCTTAAAAGACCCTCCCTGCATGTTATTTAGGTTGTCCCTATAGGGTTTGCCCGAATAGGTTAACTTTTAGGGATTATAGAATTAAAAAAAATGTTTTAAATCTCTAGGGACGACATTTAGTATCAATAAGTCTAAAATCATTTTTTCTTATGTTTTTCTTTAATCGTCTATAGTCGTCCCAATAGATCTAAAATATTTTTTCTGCTAACATGTATTGAGACAACATATCGTTTCTAGGAAGATAAAAAAGTTGAATTAGAATATTTAGGGACAATATATGTTTTAGATAGGTTTTTTAATATTAAATCTATAGAGACTCTTTGCCGTTCATGTATATGTTTTAAATAAGTTTTTTAATATTAAAACTATAGCGACTCTGTCTTTAAATTGTAAAAGTTCAATATACAAAATATTCATCCTCATCCTAGTTATCAAGTTCAAACTTCAAAATAAAAATTAGTTATCAAATTCAACCTTCAAGTTAAAAATTAATCATCATCTTGACACAGTTTTCGTTTCATTTCATCTGATTGGTATTAAAATTGCATTTCCATTTGTTTTATTTTGAACTCATGTTGTTGTAGTTCCACAAATGCTTGGTTTTGAGAATGGTTGCACTTTCACTTGCACTTGTTGCATTTCTTGTTGTTGTTGTGGCGGGGGTATGAACTCGATAATTCGTGGATGACATTTTTAACAACACGACCAATGTAGCGTATGTGCCCAAGCCTATATGACCTAGACACGTTGGAGTACCTCAATTTGATCAACTGATGATGGATAAGCCACATCTCTTGATGCCCCCTCGCCTACTCGTCTTGAATTTTACCCTATGTTAAACAATACATCAGATTTTTTTACTAAACTTCGATAGCATAACTGCTTTAAAATGGATAAAACCAACCTGTTCGATCATGAATAATAAACAATAACAATTCATTTATTCAATAAATTCAACTATAGTAACAATAATATCCAACTAATGGTATCAAACAGGCGTGTTGCCAAAAGGTGATCAGTATCAATACGTTTCGTAATGACAAAGACGAAGTATAGGCACTCACAAACTGGTGGATCGAAGCTATAGAATGGACACAGTAACTAGTAAATCAAATTGTTAAAAACAACATACCAAGGGCTAAGTGGCTTATAAGAGGCTAGAAATATGGGAACTATAATAAGATTTCAATAACTAACATACCAATGGTGATAATTCATAGAGTAGAAGCAATCATGTTTGAAGCTGTTACATCACAAGATCTTTGGATCTGGCATGCATTCTTTGGTATGCCCAGTTCACATAACAATATAAACATTATACATCACTCGCCCATTTTCAATGATCTAATAAATGGTGTTGGACCAAAAGGAACATTTTTTTTTTTTGTAAATGAGATTGAATATAAGTATGGGTACTATCTTGTTGATGGAATGTAACCTGAGTGGGCTGTTTTTGTGAAATCATTTTCAAGAGATGGAACCCTAGATCCTAAAATAATAAAGTTTAACAAAGTTTAGATGGCGCCACGCAAAAACGTCGAACGAGCATTTGGTGTTTTGCAGATAAGGTGGAGCATTTTGAGCATGCCTTGTCGATTATATGAAAAAGATCAAATAAGAAATGTGATGTACGCGTGCATGATCGGAGTGTCGCGCTCCGGTCAAAGATAATATTTATAAGCCCTAATTACCTGTAACAAATAGCTAGTGGTAGTAAGGGGTCGAACCACGAAGAGTATGTGGTTTGCGAATGGACTTGATTGATTTTTTTACGGTTGTCACAATTTATGAAGTTTACTAGCTTGTTTTGATGATTTTTGTTTGATTGAAAAGATGTTGAGTTAGACTAACAAAGTTGATTAGAGTAATTACTACTAGAAATTAAACAATTGCAAGAAATGTAATTGATGCTTTAAAACAAGATATGTAAAAAAGGTTTACACCCGGTTCGGTAATTGCAATCCTAGGTTTCTAACACGTTTTAGACTTGATTCAATTGAATATGTTATTAACGGATTTCTATCATGAAGTTTAGGTGCCAATTGCTATCAACACGTATAATGGACCACAATGCACTTCGTTACTTCGGACAAGTAAAATCTTTTAAATGACAATGCATAAATGCACAAACTTGTTTCGCAAAATCAAATTTCATATCTCATTCGATAATTCACAAATATAGTTCAAATGCAAGACAATTATCAATCAATTCAAATACAAACCAATTTGTCACAAAATCAAGCTAAGAACAATGTTTAAATCCTAGACTTACAATCACCTACACCGGGGTGAAACTTCCAAGGAATTAGCCACTCATGATCGAAGAAACTTGATCACCGGATGTTGAAAACTTGATTGGGAACATCTTGAAGCTTGAGGAGTGGTGAATTGATGCGGATTAGGGTTTTGGTGAGTGAAAATGAAGGTGAATTGGGTGATGGATGGAATGGAATGGAAAGGATTGAAGAATTGGTTAGGGTTAAGATGTAGATGATGATGATTTGGTTGATAATGAGTGATGATGAAGATTCGTAGTGAAAAGGATAATGATCATTGGCTCCAAGAACAAGTTTTCAAACTCAAACTATGTGTAACTCCCGAATTGATTGGCCAAAATATGTTTAAAATCGTTCCAACAACCCCAACACACGAAATTTGCGTCAGCAACATTTAAAGGGCGTCGGTGACGGCCACATCAGGCATCGTCGACGGGGTGTGCTTTTCCAGAAATCGTTCGATGGCCTAAACTCCTGTCTACGGTCAATCTGAGCGACGGGGATTCCTACGGGGCGCCGCCGACGGCCCCTTTGGGCGTCGGCGACAGTGCTTCCAACTCCAGATCTCCGTTTTTCCAATTTCGTAAGTCCGGTTGACCCGTTTCGCGTCCAGGTGGTCCGTTTTTTGTCCCGGTGACCCGTAAAGCTCCCAAAAAGCACCTTAAACTTCATTAAACCTGCAAAACACAATTTTAATTAAAAGTAGGCTATTCGGAATTAAAACCCATGTAAAAACATCAAGTTATGCCATTACGATCACCGCTATTCGACCACGTATCAATGCATCATTCTACACAACATAATTTTAGAGGATGAAGGGTGTGCAATAGTTGAATATTATAGCGAGGAGACCGAATCAAATAACGAAGACATTAGTGACGAAGAGAGAACACAAAACCAAAATCTAATCGGGTCAAGACAAATAAATTCAAACCTTCGAGCTGATTTTGAAGAACATGTTTCGACACTTCCTAGATTCGACTCCACTGAAGATGAAGATGAAGAGGATTGATTATTTTTTTTTTGGTGATGTAATGTATTTTTTTTTATTGTAGTTATTTAATATAAATAAAAGGTGTTTTTAAAATTATTTTTTTAAATTCTATGATTAATATAAAAAAATAAGGCAAATTGGAAAATAATAATCCCACCTATTTGAATTTGGCCAATAATAATCCCAAGTCACGAATTATCCGCTAATAATCCGACCTCGTCCAATTTTTTTTGTAAAATACTCCACAGTTAAATCTAGCTAACGGCGTTATTAAAAATGGTGACGTGGCTGCCACATCTTAACATGACTCAAATGACATGGAATTTTTTAAATGACATGGATTATTTTAAATCTTTTATTGGCACATGGCTGCCACATTTACGCATTGGATTCTGCTTATCTTTCCACCCATTCAAAGCAGATTTAGTAGCAACATAACCAATACACAAACACAATCCAAACAACACAAGCCTAACCAAAGCTAAAGGCACACAAATCAACACCTTAATCCACTCATAAACCCTTTCAATTTTGGGTGTATGGTTCCTAAACGGATCCGCTGTACTCGACCCGGGAACTTCAAACCCATTTGACCCAATAAACCCATAAAGGTTCTGATCAAAACCCACTTGGGAATTGTTTAGATTCCAACACTCCTCATTTGTATACGTTTCTTGATTATTATTATTGGAAGATTCTTGAACACCCAGATGATCATCAACGATTATAACAAGTTGGGGATTGGAATTTGAAGATGAAATTAAAAGAGTTTTGAGATCTTTAGGTTCTTCTGCCATTTTTGAGTGAAAATTGGGGGTTTTGCACTCAAAGGTTGAGACTTTATTGGGGAATTTAAAGATTGGTGGCCCTAAATTGTGTATTTTGACATTAGAGATGATGGGTTGTGTGGTAATTGAATTGAGGGTCGAGTAATCTGGACCATGAAATAAGGGGATTGCGTGGCTAGTATTATGATGTTAGCTGTAACATTCCCATTTTTATCATATAAGAATTATAGGATTGTTTAAATTTATTAACCACTAATAACTAGTAACTAGTTTATTTTAATATAAATATTCAACCCAAATAATTTTAAACACTATTTTATATATAGTTGGTTGAAATATTATATTAATAAATTGGCCTGTATATAGGTGACCTTTCTAAATAAAATAAAAGTATATAAAAACTTATATTATTAGATAGGCAGATTACGGGTAAGTTCACCGTTAAAAATATGAAGTACCTAGACGGGCCTAGGAACCGTATAATAATTAAATTATAAAAATACATTACATTTGAACCTACTCTGTTTTTAATGAAACTTGGCTCAAAATGTAGACAAAAAATATTCTCGTTCTAAAGACATATTTATTATTTCCTAGAACGTTATATTTTAGAAGTCATACACGCCAAATAAGTGAAGCAGTTAAATTAATTATAATATATAAATTAATAAAATAATATAATAATAAGTTAAAAATTTCGTATGAAATAGAATAAATAAAATAATTCTAAATGTTAAATGCATATGAGTAGTGTACGTGTATTCCTTTCTTTCAATCAAAAATTCAAAATATACATGTGTCCTTCATTCCTTCATTATAAAAGAATAGGCATACATGAATTAAATGTAAAAAGGCTACGTGTATGGTGATGGAATGACCATCTAATTTTAAGGCAACTATATAAAGCATCGATCTTCACCAAAACAATTCGTCATTTTTCTTCTTTCTCGACTCCATCTTGTCTCTACATATATTTTTCCTTTTCTTTTATATCACAAATAATAATAATAAAGCCCTGCCCCGTTTTAAGTATTGTAACTCCCGATCACCGCTACTCTTTCCGATTGATCTGAAATCCATAACTCATGTCAGGGCTCTGCCCGACTAAGTTCGTTGGGATTCTATCTCGGGACTTCGGGACAAGGTTGAATTAGGGATACTATACTTAACACGAGTGAAAATATATATTTATATATATATTTTTTAAAATAGCTCCTAAGTTATACCCAAAATTTATACCAGGAGATTTTCTAGTTGAACCCTAAAGTTACACAGTGGGTCTATTTTCTTTTCTCACCGTTTCATTCCTTTTTGTCCCAAACCATAACAACTCTCACCAAAACTATTATTTATTATTATATTTTGTTTACTAGGAAACCTTAGTTAAGTCCCTTAAGTAATCCTGCACAAACCCTAAAATTTTCATAACAATCAGAATCAGGATTAGGGCCCCTAAAACTCAAGGGAGGGGGGGGTATTCCCTATTGACGATTATGCATACATTTTGCTGTCAAAATTTAATTTATCATTTTCGTCGACTCACCTAGCCTACCCATGAACGTGGCCACCCTATGCTAAAATTTGACCTGTCGCGCCACGCGAAGGAGACAGGTCTACCTGTCGCGACACGCGGGGGAACCAAATTTTCAGTATATATAGAGGGGGTTGGCACTTGAAGTTCTGTGTTAGTCCGATGTTCAAATTCCAATTCTACGCTGAGATATCGTCCAAATACTACCAAACACACACTAGCTCGAATTCTGCTACGATACCGGGTATTAACTTGACCGCTGCTACGATTCGATGTCCGATCGATTGAAACTATCCAACAGATATTTAAGTGCTGCCCACATTAGGGTTATACTTTGTCATTCATCGTGATTTCGACTTGAATGTTTGAGTGTTGTCCAAACTCGGGCTATACTCTGTCATTCGTTGTGAATCCGTTGGATGTTTAAGTATCGCACTTTGTCATTTGTTGTGAGGGTATTAATCTCGTGAGTTCATCGTAAATGCTGTATTAGTTAATTACCTAGTTTCGTGTGCATTATTATTTAAATTAGGTTACCAGGCTTATCCATAGGCTAAACTCTACCCCATACACTTACAATCAAAGTAGATGCTAATTCTCAGAAGAATTAAATCAGGAAGCTTGTTAAATCAATACTGCATGCTTATAATGTGAGTCATTCTCTCTTTATCAACTGTTTTACAATACTCCAAATTATTTTCAAAGTTATAATTACAGGGATTAAGTCTATGTATTCACCAAATTACAGCCGGTATGTGGGGTTTTGTATACATTACTTGATAATCTTCACCATTGGACAACGAGTTAGCCAAGGGGTGATATGACCATAGTCACAGAAACGAGTCGAGTGACAAATACTGTAGGTAATTTGTTGACATTGAAACATTGTAATCGCTCTTAATACTGTAAATTATAACAAAGTTGTAATTGCAGTGATTGAGTCTTTGCCAATCTTAAAGAAGCAAATGTAAAAACTCTCAATGCTGTGAATTATAACAAATATGTTTTTGTATAAAACCTGAATGAACTCACTCAGTATTTCCCCGCTGACAAAACCTTTTTAAAACGCGTTTCAGGTAATTACAGTAGATTGGAGTAAGGATTAGATCCGGCACTGAAGGACTTCAAGAAGTGGCTTATTTATTAATTAAATCAACTTGAGAAATATTGTTTTTGGGTTTATCCCTTATTAAAAGCTACCTTTGTAAAACATGCAATTTATTCCATCGATTTTAATAAATAAAAAAATCCGGTGTTTCTAACACTCTGATATTTTTCCTAACTCACGGTTCTGATGAAATTTCCGCTGCAATGTTTTTCAAAAATAAACCACCGGTACCACGGGCTGCTCACGGCTCCCGATTCCGTCAAGGGTGGGGTCGGAGGTCGTGACAGTAAAGGTGGTATCAGAGCCACTGCTTTAAGCCTATAAGTGTTGTGATAATAATACTTAAGCTTAAATAAAAGAGTTAGGAGATTGCTATTAACTGGTAGCACATCTGATAGCATTTAGACTTTAACATAAGAAAAGATGCCTTAGTATAAGCTAAGCCACTTGTTTAAACAATTAGGTGTTGTAATAATACCTAAGTTTATACGGAGAATTAGGAACTTAATATTATCTGATAGCACTCAGGATGATATTTAGGCTTGAACTTAAGAATTTTGCCTTAATATAAGCTTCAAGATAAATTACTTATATAAGTATAATGTAATGAATCTTGGTATGCCATAAGAAGGGTGATTAGAACATTGCAAGGTACGATAAATTGCTATTAATCCTTGCTTATTTGATATTGCTTGGTCTAGAATAAAAATATGTTATGGAAATACAAATTTCCTTGATTCTGGATAAAAGCTCTAATAAAAGAGGCACTTTTAAAATCTTGAAAAGATACTATTTATGGGAAATAGAAAATTTTCTCCGGCAAAACTGGGTATAGAGTAGCAGACTCTCCAGCTTGTCCGGATATACTGAGGTTACCTCTCCGGCGCGAACCGGATAAGACGGGGTATATAATATGTCAAACAAGTGACAAGATTTCCCTAAATAATATCATGACCTGATATTTGACTTGTTTTTGGAAATATGAATCTGTTAAATACATTGATCTTATAGAGGGTATGTATATTACAGCATATGAAATATATAATTATATAGATATGTATATCTATAAGGAATTCTAAAAGCCAAATAGGAATAAAGCACAAGCATATGTGTCTAAATTTCTTTTCCGATATCAAACATCATTTCGTTTGATCATCTGTCTCGTAGCTCGTGCGACAAAATAATACTGGAAACCCATTTAGTTGGGACACCATCAAAAGTATAAGAATTTCCAAATACGTTACCATACTATTAATGCAAGTAAGAAACATGTAAAATTTTGCTAATGCCCAAGAAAACACATAAAACTTAAATTATACACAGACGTTAAAGTATGTCACACACGACTTTCAAGGCAAGACCTTTGGAAAATATAATTGGGCACGACGATACCAATGCTAATTTTGTCAGTAGAAGAACTACTAATTAAAAAGAAGCACTTTGCCACGCGATCCTACAAACAACAAGAATCTTGCTGAGGTACGTTAAAACAAGATTTCACAACCTTCAGTGCACAGTCTAATCAGAGTCATAATTATTGTCACACCCCGATTTGGGGTACAGTGACGTAGTTGGCATCGTCATAGACAATCAACACAATATAATAATGCACAGCGGAAGCAGAAAAGATACATTTCAACTTTTAAATAAAGTGCAATAATAAATATCACAGTAGTTGAAACGGATCCACAGGCGGATCAAAAAAAAAATAAGAATAAATAGTTCAACAGATATTTGTCGTCCGAGCTTGCGAGACTATAGTGGACGCTCTTAGGAAACAGCCAGCCTATTTTCGTATAGTACCTGCACTTAACCTTTTGGGAAAAATACGTCAGTTTACACTGGTAAATACAAATCAACCGACTCATTTTGAAAATGATTGAAAATTTATTTAGATGCACAAGGCATAAATATTTTTATTAACTTGGGATAATTATATAATATAAACTTGTGAACGATTTACATGCACTCGTATCTTTGGTGGCCCGGGATCTACTGTCCGGGCTAAATATTAAATGACACACCACATTAAAGAGTTATACACGCCGAGTGTACGCCTACACCCCGTGCTCTGGTCGTGGCCATCTCGTAAGATAATGCCAAGGATATCCGGGACACGGTCAATAACCCCCCAAAGCCTAAAGTAAGACAAGACTGTTTAAACGAGTCGCACAAGCTATTCAAGACTGTACACCCATAAGGCGCAGGACTTGTGCGCCCGATCAAGCGGTATTTTAAATACCGTACCCCAAGCCCGTATAGGGAAAATAAGTCAAAATGTATTTACCTGAGCAAGTATGTAACACAAACGGTAAGTGTGGTAGCTTTTACTGGGCCTCCTAATCTGGAACAAAGGTTTATAATTAACCTATTAGATTCCTAACGGGTCTTTTATTTAAGCCTAAGCTTTGACCGTTAGTTTTAAGGATGATACGGTTTACGCACGATTAAGCGAAAGACCGGATAGAATGTGATTTAGACCCGAAAAGTTTGAATACTTGTATAATAGGGGTATACTAAATACATTCTGGATTTTGAGTTAAAAATGATAACGTTTGACCCGTTTCGGTCAATTTACGCAAACTAGTTACGTAAACCGAACCGAACGCTAAAAGGGCGTTACGGGTAGCCAAAAGAATCAAATGGAAGTTTCCTGATATAATATGCTTTAAATATGATATAACATCAGTAAGTTATGTTCCATATTGCCCGGAATAAGTTTAAACTCAATTTATGCCTTAGAAGGGCATTTTGGTCATTTAAAAGATTGTAAAAGAGTTAAATTAGAAATCTGAGGTTCGGGTCTGGTTCATACAGAAAATATACTTAATTTAACATGTTATAACAGTAGGGTATGACCCATATATCAAATTTATCATTTAAAACCAAACTATGCACCGTAGGGGTATTTTAGTAATTTCACAAGGGCTAAAACTGCCAAAACTGGAAACCTGAGTTCAAAATATTATCCTTACTGTTATTATATGAAAATATGCAATTTACATCAGTAGGTATAAGTCTTATATGTTAAAAACGGGTATAACGCTTACTATGCGCTTAAAACGCTAAAATGCGATTTAGAGCCGTTTCCGGGTTTATATACGAAAGCTGAGATTTTTATATTTCCAGAAGGCTTAAAATAATTTATTTAACATATAAAATCAGTAGGGAAAGGTTTCGGGTCAAAAGAATGTGTAAAACTCATTTTATGGCTAAAACGGTCAAAACCGACATAAGCCGAAATAATTAAGCGATCTAAGATACGATCAGCCAAAAATTAAATAAAAATCATCTAAAATCCCAAAATATTATATTACATCTGTTGGTAAAAAGTTTCGTATCAAAACGTGGCCAGAAACGGGTTCTACGCGAAAAGGGCCGTTTATGTAATTTAAGAATATAGTTTTACGCTAATGGCCATAACTCAAAATCTGGACCACCAACTGATCCGAAATTTTCGGTGCAAGTTTATATATTAGAAATACAGATTTCTATCCTTTCACTTTTCCAAAAATCACGTTTTATATCAAAAAGGGCAAAATAGTCAACTTTTAAGCATAATCGGAAACATGCAACTTAATCGGCTAAGTATAGACTTAATCAACAAAAATTCCAGAAAGTTTTACCAAAATAAAAATGGCCAAAAATACTTTCCAATACAGATTTCAAACATGCATGTACGAATCCGAATCGATAGTCTACGAAATAGTCGTTTTACAAGACTTTCGGTTCCGATTCGTGTCTATACTATAGATTGTCGAGTTGATCGTGGTAAAACACATTCTTATATTCATAATAAAGCTATCTATGATGATCAAACAGATTTCATGTCATTTATTTTACCATTTAAGCTATTTTTCTCAAAAATCACTTCTGTTGACTTTTTAGAATCACGTTTGACTCGACAATTAGCATGCATGTAGTGGGATTCAGATAGTACCCTTTAGAGGGTTTGTTTCCCACATAAATACCAACATAAATCTGGTTTCAATTCGAGAAATGACTGATTGAAACTTGTTTAATCAGAAAGTCAAAGTGTATGATCAAACAGTTTGACTTTTAGCAATAATCAAAGCAAGAACGGATTTGAGATCGAATTAGAAGCTTACCAAGGTCCTATTGATGTTAATCTAACACAAGAAATCGGCCTTGATGTCCAGGAATGCTCCAGAGATGCTTGAGAGCTTTTGCAAGTTTGGAAGTTCTTGTTCACAACACAAGTGTTTAGGAAAATGAGCTTTGGATCAGATTTAAAGCTGAATTTTGATGTTTGCAAGGAGGTTACTGTGGCCTAGGCATGCATGGACGTTTATTGGAGCTCAAGGGAGGTGAAAACAGCTGGAATGCACACAAAATCGGACCCAAATCAGCCCAGTTCGCGAATTCTGTCGCTGGGCGCTGGGTCGCGGCCCGCATAGGACCTCAGGCGGGCGCCTGGGGTCAGCAGTTCCAAACTTCGCCCATTTGTTGCATGTTTGGCCCCTGTACTTTGGTTGCGATGATTTGGCTACTTATCTTGACCCGTAAACCCCCAAACCTGGTTTCTAGGAACCTTAGGACATTTACCAACATGGTAATGTCCTCGGATAATTTTGCGCTCAACCGAAAAGCCATGAAATTCGACGTTGACGCTTTTAGTCCTTCAAGTATGGTTTTGGCCATAACTTTCTCATACGTTGACGAAACTTCACGAACTTTTAACCACATATTCTAGTGAGTATATTTTAGCTTCTCAAAGCTTCGGGTCTGCCAAAAGTTCACTCAGAGGTATAAATTAAACATGTTGACACTTTTGGCCCCTATAGTTTGCAATTCCTCACTTTTGTGCAATTTCCGCGTCGTATGATCCATGAACCATCCGTTTAAGGTTATGAACATTATGTAGGGTTATCATAGAGTCTATTTATCCATTGTTGACATTTTGGACCCTTACGTTCCATAGTTTTCACTGTTTGTCACTTTTAGTCCCTCTAAAGTTTGTTTTCACATACCGGAACCTTATGACACGTGTCAAGACATTATTGGACGAAATTTTTCGAGGTGTTACAATTATTAACACTACAAAAGAAGTCATATACATTTACAAAATCCCCTATTTCATTTTATTCGACATTCCTTGATAATGTCACTTAATAAACGGTTATCACACAAAGTTCCAGATAAAGTTCTTATATTCCTTTCGTTGCAATTCTGACTTCTGCCTATAAATAGCTGACTTTTGTGTTTCTACTTCTTCTAAAAATCATCATACCATGAGAATTCTTTCATAGTAGCCAATATTGATCCATTTCATTTCTTGGTAAATCCACACATGCACTATTTGTTGCGCATGTGGTTCATTTGAGTTATGAAGACCATAGGAGGACATCATTCCAATTTATTGTTTTATCAAAAAGTTCAAAGAGTTAATAGCCAAAATGGTCCCTGAGGTTTGCTCACTTTTGCCACTTTAGTCCAAAATCTAAAATTTTTAAATCTGGGTCCCTGAGGTTTGCAATTTGTTGCCATTTTAGTCCAAATTTCAAAAACCCCATTTTTTAACTGTTGCAACCAACCTATTTTGTCCTTTTGTGTAGGGGTATTCTGGGTTCTTGATCTGAGTTTGTTATAATAACTCATAAAAATGACCAAAATACCCCTGCACAAAAAGACAAAATAGGCTGTTGCGACAGTAAAAAAAGGAGTTTTTGAAATTTGGACTAAAATGGCAATAAAATGCAAACCTCAGGGACCCAAATTTAAAAATTTTAGATTTTGGACTAAAGTGGCAAAAGTGAGCAAACCTCAGGGACCATTTTGGCTATTAACTCAAGTTCAAATCTCGTTTCGCTATACTTGATCTTTGCATTGTAAACCGCGTTTTTACAAAGCGATGACTCTTTAATATCGAATCAGTGAATTTCTTGAAAAACTTGATTTTCTTTTGAAAGGTATACATGATTTCTGTTGTGATCATGTCCGAACTTCCTTATTAAAACTCGTTTTATTCAAACCAAGTTAACTTGCTCGCAATACGTATTTAATTCAAAATCCCCTATGAAGGATTAAAGCTATCATATTCAAAATAGTACCCACAAGCACTTCATTTGTTTTGAATCATAACATGCTTTCTTGATCTTCGACTTCACTAAATTATTTCTTTGATCACGATCACCTTGTGGTGACGTTTTCATAAAATCTGAAGCTTACGCTAATCTCGGATTTAATTATTTAATTATTTATATTAAATCCGCTTTATACAAGCAATCTTAAAACAATCATGTGCTCAGATAATGATACACAAATTTATTTCATAATTCGTTATATTCTCATTTAAATTTATGTTTAATTTCATTATTTGTAATAAAATATTAATGGTAATAGTATCATTTTTAAACACTCGGGTTATTGTCAGGGGCAGATATTGAATAGCCTAGCCTTAGTTAGGCATGGACTGATCAACCATGCTTAAACAAGGCAGCACTAACCAATATCCAACCATGATAATGACTAGTTAATGTATATAAAAATATATATATACTTTGTACTGTAAAGAGAAGACATATTTTCATAAAACAATACAAGAATTAGAGGGACGAATAAAATTATATAAATAATTGTCTATTACATGTTTTGTGATAACTATGTACCATAACACTCTGGCAAGAAAATAACAAGAATAATATAATAGTCATCAACTACGTTGGGTTAGGAGAACATTATAATATATAAAGAATAGTCCCCGTTTTCACTTATTTACAACATTTGTAAATACATTCACAACGTTATACGGTTTCAAAATGAAAATAAGTAATCACATAGAATCGACCCATTAAGTGTTATATATTTACAAAATATTTTACAAATACTTTTGTACAATAAATATTTTTACACCTTTATTTACAACTTTCATTTAACATTATAAATAATAGTGATTTCTTTTACAAAATAATAATACTAAAATATTTTGTAATGTAAACTTCATTGCAAAGTTTTGTAATATATATTACATAGTAAATATAAGTTATTTTATATAGTATAGTAAAATACTAAAAATATTTATTTAAAAATGGAGACCATTTACATATAGTAAAAATGTGTAACAAATAATATATATATCACATAGTATTTTTATTTGATATGTAAGATACGGTTCGGACAGGAACACAAATAATATATATTACATTTCCTTTACAAATATAATATAATGGTTGGTGATGCCAAAACAACTTGTTCTTATTATATTTCGATCTCTAGGACATAGTATAAATATATATATATATATATATATATATATATATATATATATATATATATATATATATGGTCACTAATAATGTACTATCCCATTGTTTCACAATTAAAACAACTTGGAACTCTAAACAATGATACACTAACTCTATTGTCTTTTGATGTATCTTTGCAATTCACTTATTTCAGCACATTAATTTTCTTATATCATAATTCAATATTTGACAAATCATTTTTCATACTTTTATTTCATTTGGAACCCGTCAATTCTAAGACTTCCACAGTTGCCAAACAAAGTAAACTTTCTTTTGACAAAGAATTTTTTTGATTCTAAAAAAAAAATCCTTCACATTCATATATCTTTTGACTTGAACCTAGTCACCTTGGAAATTATATCATTTCATCTCATTCGTTTGTCATCGATTTCTTGAACTAATTCAGTTGAACCATTGAATCCTACTTATGGTACAACTCGTATTCACAAACTTTGATACTTTAAAATTCTGTGTCATCTACCTTAATATTGGTTTTATTGACTAAAATATAACATAATCCTAACAAAAATATCGTAACCCAAATCTCGAGGACGAGATTTAAAACAAGGTGGGGAGGATGTAACATTCCCATTTTTATCATATAAGAATTATAGGATTGTTTAAATTTATTAACCACTAGTAACTAGTTTATTTTAATATAAATATTCAACCCAAATAATTTTAAACACTATTTTATATATAGTTGGTTGAAATATGATATTAATAAATTGGCCTGTATATAGGTGACCTTTCTAAATAAAATAAAAGTATATAAAAACTTATATTATTAGATAGGTAGATTACGGGTAAGTTGACCGTTAAAAATATGAAGTACCTAGACAGGCCTAGGAACCGTATAATAATTAAATTATAAAAATACATTACATTTGAACCTACTCTGTTTTTAATGAAACTTGGTTCAAAATGTAGACAAAAATATTCTCGTTCTAAGGACATATTTATTATTTCCTAGAACGTTATATTTTAGAAGTTATACACGCCAAATAAGTGAAGCAGTTAAATTAATTATAATATATAAATTAGTAAAATAATATAATAATAAGTTAAAAATTTCGTATGAAATAGAATAAATAAAATAATTCTAAATGTTAAATGCATATGAGTAGTGTACGTGTATTCCTTTCTTTCAATCAAAAATTCAAAATATACATGTCCTTCATTCCTTCATTATAAAAGAATAGGCATACATGAATTAAATGTAAAAAGGCTACGTGGATGGTGATGGAATGACCATCTAATTTTAAGGCAACTATATAAAGCATCGATCTCTTCACCAAAACAATTCGTCATTTTTCTTCTTTCTCGACTCCATCTTGTCTCTACATATATTTTTCCTTTTCTTTTATATCACAAATAATAATAATAAAGCCCTGCCCCGTTTTAAGTATTGTAACTCCCGATCACCGCTACCATTTCCGATTGATCTGAAATCCATAACTCATGTAAGGGCTCTGCCCGACTAAGTTCGTTGGGATTCTGTCTCGGGACTTCGGGACAAGGTTGAATTAGGGGTACTATACTTAACACGAGTGAAAATATATATTTATATATATTTTTTTAAAATAGCTTCGAAGTTATATCCAAAATTTATACCAGGAGATTTTCTAGTTGAACCCTAAAGTTACACAGTGGGTCTATTTTCTTTTCTCACCGTTTCATTCCTTTTTGTCCCAAACCATAACAATTCTCACCAAAACTATTATTTATTATTATATTTTGTTTACTAGGAAACCTTAGTTAAGACCCCTAAGTAATCCTGCACAAACCCTAAAATTTTCATAACAATCAGAATCAGGATTGGGGCCCCTAAAACTCAAGGGGGGGGGGGTATTCCCTATTGACGATTATGCATATATTTTGCTGTCAAAATTTAATTTATCATTTTCGTCGACTCACCTAGCCTACCCATGAACGTGGCCACCCTATGCTAAAATTTGACCCGTCGCGCCACGCGAAGGAGACAGGTCTCCCTGTCGCGACACGCGGGGGAACCAAATTTTCAGTATATATAGAGGGGGTTGGCACTTGAAGTTCTGCGTTAGTTCGATGTTCAAATTCCAATTCTACGCTGAGATATCGTCCAAATACTACCAAACACATACTAGCTCGAATTCTGCTACGATACCGGGTATTAACTTGACCGCTGCTACGATTCGATGTCCGATCGATTGAAACTATCCAACAGATATTTAAGTGCTGCCCACATTAGGGTTATACTTTGTCATTCATCGTGATTTCGACTTGAATGTTTGAGTGTTGTCCAAACTCGGGCTATACTCTGTCATTCGTTCTGAATCCGCTGGATGTTTAAGTATCGCACTTTGTCATTTGTTGTGAGGGTATTAATCTCGTGAGTTCATCGTAAATGCTGTATTAGTTAATTACCTAGTTTTGTGTGCATTATTATTTAAATTAGGTTACCAGGCTTATCCATAGGCTAAACTCTACCCCATACACTTACAATCAAAGTAGATGCTAATTCTCAGAAGAATTAAATCAGGAAGCTTGTTAAATCAATACTGCATGCTTATAATGTGAGTCATTCTCTTTTTATCAACTGTTTTACAATACTCCAAATTATTTTCAAAGTTATAATTACAGGGATTAAGTCTATGTAATCACCAAATTACAGCCGGTATGTGGGGTTTTGTATACATTACTTGATAATCTTCACCATTGGACAACGAGTTAGCCAAGGGGTGATATGACCATAGTCACAGAAACGATTCGAGTGACAAATACTGTGGGTAATTGGTTGACATTGAAACATTGTAATCGCTCTTAATAGTGTAAATTATAACAAAGTTGTAATTGCAGTGATTGAGTCTTTGCCAATCTTAAAGAAGCAAATGTAAAAACTCTCAATGCTGTGAATTATAACAAATATGTTTTTGTATAAAACCTGAATGAACTCACTCAGTATTTCCCCGCTGACAAAAGTGGCTTCAAGAAGTGGCTTATTTTATTAATTAAATCAACTTGAGAAATATTGTTTTTGGGTTTATCCCTTATTAAAAGCTACCTTTGTAAAACATGGAATTTATTCCATCGATTTTAATAAATAAAAAAAATCCGGTGTTTCTAACACTCTGATATTTTCCTAACTCACGGTCCTGATGAAATTTCCGCTGTAATGTTTTTCAAAAATAAACCACCGGTACCACGGGCTGCTCACGGCTCCCGATTCCGTCATGGGCGGGATCGGAGGTCGTGACATTAGCATACCTGATCTTTTGCAGCTTTTGAGATGGATTTTAGGGTTTTCCAGAGATGATGTTTTGATCTGGACCATGAAATAAGGGGTTTTCAAAAGTAAAGGATTAAAATAATCCATGTCATTGTTAATAAATAATCTCATTTGAGTCATGTTAAGATGTGACAGCCACGTCACCATTTTTAAAAATGTCGTTAGCTAGATTTAACTATGGAGCATTTTACAAAAAAAATTGGACGAGGTCGGATTATTAGCGGCTCATTCGGGACTTGGGATTATTATTGGCCAAATTCAGATAGATGGGATTATTATTTTACAATTTTCCAAAAAAAAAAAACAAATTTGGTGCCACATGGCACCCCAACGCATTCTGGTTACACACCTTCCACACCCCTCTTTTTTGGGTGTAGACTGTTGAAGCCAACAACTGCCACGTGTCGAGCAATGCCCTCAACCAAAGCCCCTCCACACCCCATAGTCTAAATAGTAACAAATTATATATCATACTAATAGCGTGGTTTGTAACCACTATCAAAATGAATAATGACCATCTGATCTGTTTAATATTAAACCCCAGCCTTTTAAACTCTAAAGATTAAAGGTCTGTTTGGTATGGGGTAATGGAATGGACGGGGAAATTTGTAACGCCCTGCGTTTTCATACTTTCCATATTTAGAAACCATTGCTTGAAATTCTATTTTTTGGAAATCTTGTATTCCTTGTAATCGTATTTCGTTGTATCGTTGTAAAATCCGAGACTTTGATCATAATGAAACGAATCTTTTATACATCGTTTATACATGTTTATACATTGATACGTGCACTCGTTTGATACATGGTTCGTAATTCGTATAAACACAAGCTTAACTTGTAAACAATGATCGTGTATTCGTAATCCTTAAATCTTCATACACTTAGTTATTCGATTATAATATTAAGTTGTATGTTTTTTTTCACTTGATCATACCAAAGTATAAACTATACATACTTGTTACATTTCATGTGTTATACACACCTATGTTATCACACTTTTTGCTAAATTAAAACATGTCATTTATGTATTTTGGACCTTGTTACAAGTTTCATACATACTTGACACCTATTAAACATCAAATATATACCTTCTATTGTCAAAAAAATAAAATAAAATAAAAATTATAGGGTTGTTAACAACCTTGCATCAGCCCACTTAATTTCCTTGTTTTGAGTTATTTAGCCCACTAAACACTTCCAAAGCCCAACCCAATGAAACCCTAATCCATCCCCTATATAACCCAAGCCTCATCCAAGCATTTTTCACTTTCTAAACACTCTCCATTCACTCTCAAACACTCCAAACCGTAGCTGATTGAAGAAGTTCGAGCAGATTTATACCACTTCACTAAAGTGAGCATAACTCACTCAATTCTTATCCGATTCACTCGATTCTTTTTCCTACTACTTTGTATTGACCTTAGCTACGTTTACATGGGTTTTCCCTGGAAAACAAGAGCCTGGAATGTTGCCAAAAGGGCTCCAAAGTGGACTGATTTTTCTGTTCTTGTTTCAAACTTTGATAAACTTGTTTAAACTTGAGGAAACTCATCTCAAGCCTATGTCCTTATGCTTATAACCACTTCTATGGTTAGTTAGGCTTAAAAACAAGGTTGAGTCATTCAAAATAAGAGGGATAAACCTCACAAACTTTCTGTTTTGTTCAAGGGTTTTAACCCATAAGTGATGCTCAAGTTCAAGACTTGATGATTGTGTGATTTAGGATTAGCTTGGGCTAACCTACTTGAAAATCCACACATTGCTTGATGTTTTCTCATAGATTAGTTGTTCATATTCTATTGTTTCTTGTAAGTTCATGACCCTCCTTGTTGTTCATAACACCAAGTGTAGTGGTGAACAATAGAGGTACCTAAATGGAAGCTTTGTTCTTCCTACCTCATGTATGAATTCCATGATACTTAGAGGTGCCTAAATGAAGACTTTAATCTTCTACCTCATGCTTGACTGATATGATGTAATATACACTATGTAATACTTATGTAACAACCAAATAATCGAACTCTTGGTGATGAACTAATGGATATTCGTCAAGCTAGTAGATTGTATCATCTTAGGCCTTGACAACTTGTCACGATTCTAATGGAACTTTGTTCCATGAAAACATTTAAACTCTTTTAGAGTTTCATAGTGTCAAGAACAAGTGTCATAGGTGTTAGATGATTATTTTCATATGTTTATTTTCATGTTATTTAAACTCCAAATCCGTAGAACCATATGTAAATACCTCTTAAACTCCAAATCGAACACATTCAACTTCCTAGTCTCAACAACTTCGTCACATGGGATAATCGGAAAGCATATGCAACTTTGTGAGTATACTTGACCCATTTTTACTGTTTTTACACTTTTGGGTGTAACATGTTTTTATATACAAAGCACACTTAGTATACATATTCTTATGAAAATACATAAACAAACAATCCAATACATGCTTACTATTTGTTATACTTGATTCGTGTTTTCTGGGTGATTCTTATGTGATGAACTTGTCATTAGCTTCGTACAAGCCTCCACTTAACATGTATAGCGCTATAGGAGTAACGCACCACCCGTGAATGAGAGGTCATGCTAGGTTAATTCATTCATACTTGCGTAAACAGAGGGTTGACTTGTAAACCGCATGCCAGGTTATACATTAATCTTGATAACTAGGTTTGCCATGTGAATTGTTCCTTGTCATTTTTGTACTTATATACTACGCACCAAACTTGTATGCTCGCCAATACTTTTGTATTGAACTACGCTTTTAAAACATGTTACAGGTTTAGCGATGACGTTGATGATGCATGGAATCTAGTAGGATGCTTAAATACACACTTTAAATTTGTATTCTTATTGTATTGTATTTCATTATTCATGTTGTAATTGTTTCAAATCCTTGTAATTGATTCTTTAGAAATGAAATGAAAATTTATTATTTAAATACTTGTCACAAATAGTGTTATGAAGTCTCTTGCAATCTATTTCGTCTCACTCTGATGTTTTCGCCATCGGTTGGGGTGTGACAGAATTGAATGGACGAGGTAATAGAATGGACGAGGTAATGGAATTGATCATTACTATTCCATGTCTTATTTGGTTACCATGTGTAAATGGAATAAACAATTACTTTTTATTGTTTGGTATGCGAAAAAAGACGAAGGAATAAAATCAGATGGCGGTGGTCAGTGATGGGCGATGATGGGGCATGGTGCTAGGTGTTAGTTGTAGCGACATCGGTGGTTGTGGGTGGAGACGACGGCGGATGGTGACAACGGTGGTGGTGGAGGTAGGTGGCGGCGGTGTCGATGGTGGTGGCAGGGGTGGTCGGAGGTGGTAGCAGCGGCGACAGTGGTCGGAGGTGGTAGCGGTGGTGGCGGTGGGTGGTGGCAGTTGATAGCGATGGCGGCGGTGGGTGACGACAGTGATCGGAGGTGGCAGTGGCAATGGTGGCGGTGATGATCGAAGGTGGGTGGTGGCGATGATCGGAGGTGGCAGTGACGATGGTCGGTGGCGGCGACGGCGGTGGCGAGGACGGAGGTGGGTGGCGGCGGTAGGTGGTGTCAGCGGCGGTGGCGGGTGGCGGCGGAGGTGGGCGACGGCGGCGGATGACGGTGGTGATGGTGGTGTGTGGTAGCAACCGTGGTGGGTTGTGGTGTTGTTAATGAAGGGTGAAGAGGGAATGGAATGGAAAAAAACAAGGGTGACGGATGGAATGATTTTTAGGGAACGAAATGCATTTTGGAATGGACGATTCCATTCCATCGACCAATCAAAGAAGGACGGAGCTTAGTAGAAATTCGGGGATGCATCCGCCCCCGAATGTTTCGGTTTGGACACTGGTACGTGACAAGCAAAGAAATCAACATTTCTCATGGGGCATACATGTAGACTGCGGCATTATCCATAACAAGCATATGCATTATCCATAACAAGCATAAGTGTCCTTTGTTAGATTAAACTTCCCTTTTGAGTATTTGTATATTTTAGGCCTAGGTTATGATTTCTATTTCAAGGACCAGGTTATTATTTCTGTCTGACATGTATATTTTAGCTATATTATAATTGTAGCATGGGCTCTATTTGAGACTTTTAGTCATATTATAATTGTAGCATGGGCTCTATGTGGGAGTAGCTTTTTTTTTTATCCGTGATAGAGGTAAGTTTTGTCCTTATCTTATCCAGACAGTCAAACCCTACTATTGAGTGGAATTCTGCTGGCCTCATTATGGCATTAAGATTCTCGTTCACTGAACAGGTATTATAACTAGTTTTTAATGAAAGCGGTGGCTAAATAGTGACATTTGGTGACTAAATGATAGCAAAACGATAGCAAAAAGAAAACGCCCTTGTAGCAAACAAGGAACTAACAAAATATAAAAGTGGTAGCTATTTGGTGGCATCATGACAATTGACACGGGTGTTTTTTCACCATATTTTTCGGTGACAACAAGGAAACTTCAACTGTTTGCGATGTGGTGGCAAAAACCATTTTTTCTAGTTATGACAAAACTTGTGAGTGGTTTCTCAGCATGTGATCCATTGATAAAATCCATATGTGTTACGTTGCAAATTAGATTACCCATGGCCATTAATTTTATGTTGGATATTTACCGACGGATTGCCGTTGGTAACCATGTTTACCGATAGATTACTGAAAACATTACCTGCCATTGATAGTCCTTTGTTTTGTAATGCAACACATTCGCGGTTCAAACTCATTTTTTTAATATTTGATATTAAAATTCAAATTTATTTATTAAGGCCTTGAGTATTTTATTAAAAAAAAAAAAACTAAAACTTAATTTTTTAAATTAAACTTTGCTTCTTTATGAGCATTCTCATTCAAACCATCAAAATATATGAGGGGTAGTTTTTATATTATAAAGGGTATAAAAAATGGTTGTGAGTGGAGGAGAGAGAAAATGTTACTATTCATCTGTATATTTAGGGGGACATTGTTCACCCAGTATAATTTTTTTAACATATATTGAAAGTGGTGAGTGAAGGAGAGAGAAAAATGTAATGATAATATTATTTAATTGAAAAGGAGAGAGAGAAAAGTATTTGTTTTTAGTGAAAATATATTGATATAGGAGTTGTTTTTTAGTGGAATGTATGTATAATTTGATGGATTGGATGAGAATGCTCTAAGACTAAAACTTGTCTGAAACAAACAGAAACACATAAACCCTCAAAAAAAATCACCTACAACACAACAGATGGATCAACAATTCAACAGTTTATGCTATTAAACACGACCATTTTCAACAAAACAAGCTTGATGATGTCTTTATAAGTCTTTCTTTTGCCCAACCTTGACCAGTTTTTCAACTTTGCGGCTACATGGTGTATAAAGATTTAACTATAATTATAACAAAATTATTGGCTTAACAAGGGGAGACAAATTCAACGGCCATGAATTATAGAGTTATAGGTAAGAATTCATGATTTCACATGATCACAAGTTATTTCTTAATTAGGTAGTGTTACTGAATTATTACATCACCGTGAATCATCATGATCATGAGCAGCTCATACTAATTCCTGATAATACATTTTTTTTCTTGTTGGAGCAATATTAATTATAACGGTTTATTTTGTTATACTACTTACTACTCACTCATGTTTGATTATTAAACTTATATAATGTAACTTAACTAGGTTAATTGAAGTTATTAGAATCCCCACATCACTGGATGGTGGTAAAAATTAACGGTCAAACTCGTATTGTGTTTATTCTGTAACTGTAGAATAAGATGACATATTAAATTAGGCGCTGCCCGTTATATTCAAAATTGACGAATTTTAAAAGACATTTGACCTTAGCAGTATTAAGGAAGGTGTGTTATCTAAGTATTTCTTTAAAAGTGATTAAGGATTCAAGTAATACAGTAAACATAGATTTAGATCGAGGATAAACACCCATGGCTTTATAGCCTAGTGGTATTTTGGGGGTGGGATAAGGCTTTGGGACCAATAGGTTCTCGGTTCGATTCCCACAAAGGGGGTTTTTCCCATATTTATTGGGTTTCCTCCTGAATTGGTGTATAGGCAATATGCCTAGTGGAGATGGATATGATCGGGTGGTTCCGCTGGTGGCACGATGATACTCCAGTGGTCCGTCAGTGATCCAAAATTTGCCGTTCAAAAAAAAAAAGGAAGGTTCCGGCATTTTCATCTTTTTTTTATATATATTTACTCATACCCGAATATTTTTTATTAAAGTTATAAGAAGTCAAATAAAATAATATAGTGATAATCTGTTAGAATCTTAAATCATTGATCCCAATTAACATGAATCTAGTGGCATGTATGTAATACGAATGGTCAACTTCATATATTTTAATTAGACTAGATGTGAAAAAGTTAGGTAAAAAGTAATACTAAACAAACGGATTAATAAATCACATATGAGACTCACTATAATTTAGTCATATGTATGACTCCGACAACAAGAAAAAACTTTACCAAATTGACTTTTTCCCACCATCCAAAGTTATTTTATCAACGTAGAAATGTATGACATAATTAAGGTTTGATATGTAATATGTTAATTGCTTTTCTATTAAATTGATCTTGGTATCTACTAGAAAATGATTTGATAAAAGTGGATTAGTAAGGGTCTAAGAAACGTTTGTTTTGAAAACTGATTAAAATGCTTTTATCATCCTTCATATGAATTTAAACTTGAAGGAAATAAATATTATATAAGTTGTGTGACTTCTAATGAGGTAAACAACTTTGTTCTTAAGCTATTTTGTTAACTGGTCTTCTTGCCATTCCCTTACCCGGTATTGATGTGTATCAGTATGTTCAAGTCTTATGTCGTCGTTGGCACCCTACAAGTTTAGAAGTAAACTATCAACTTGGAAATTAAACGGATTATCTTTTTGTGATCGGCTTAGTGTGTATTTGTACCAGTGGCAGAGCTAGCTCAAAAATGCAGAAGTATCCGAATTTTTATTTTGGGATTAGGGGTATCTTTTGTATAAAAAGATAAAAATTTTACACAACGTAGATGGAGTTGAATGGTATTTTTACACTACGAAGACGGAGTTGAAGGGTATTTTACTACATGTGTCCTTTCCAAAGACTATGATATGAGAGTCCCTTTGATTACATGAAATAAAGTTCTTGGTTCTTCAAATATTGAGGTTTAAATATCGGTCTTCTCTAGGCTTTCAATTTATCTCCTTTGTCCACGTGATAGTGGCCATTTAAAGTAGAAGAGAGTAATTTATTAAAGAAGATGATTTGTGCATAGAAGAGGGTAATTTATTGAAGAAGATGATTTGTGCATAGTATGGCCCAAATGACAATATGAATGTTCTTGAAAGATTGTATGTCCAAGTTTAAGGTTTGTAACTTTAAGTGAATTCACTAATCTATGTATATACTTTATGGAGTTTTTAAAAAGAAATTAAGTGCAACCAAAACATTTGGTTTCGAGCAACCCAAGGCTAGACCCTATAGTTCTTTGGGTACTTAAGATTATTTGTTAACCTTGATTATGATCCAAATTTTCATCTCATTCAATTGCTATTAAGCTTGCGTTGAGTCTAGAACTAGTGGTGAGATGTTAGGGGAGGTAGTGAGTAATGTAATGGCGATAAATAATACTTTAATTATAAATTAGCTAATCCTCTTCTATTTTGGTAAACCATAAGAGATGTATACCGAGTTACTTTCAGTAGACATATATATGTTGACCTTGAGATAGCTACGAAAATGGTTGAGCGGGCCTGGTTACGTGAGAGCCATTGTGTGCATGTACAAGTCAGGGTTGCTACGTGTGCCCCCGTGTTTATTAGAATTATAAACTAAACTTAGTTATTTATATTAGTATAATGGTCAGATTGTATATATTAGAAAGTATAGTACGTATGTTATGTATAGTCTAGGGATGGATTGTGTCAAGACCACAAATCTACTACCATCAAACTGGGGATATGATGTTTCATCAGATCTAAAACATCACGACGTTCCAGAAGGTTGCCATACAAAAGAAAACATCACGATTCTAAAGAAGTGTGTGGATTACAGAAGGGTTGCGATGGTTAGAGGTGTTGTTTCAACTAGTATAAATAGCGGTGTAAGACCCTTACTAAAATTTTGAATATTTCATATAAGATAGCTTACATTTTTCATTTAAAAATGTCATTGTTAAACATTTAACATAAACGATGTTCAAGTAGTATTCAAAATACGCTTCTAAAACGTTTACACAAGTCTTAACTAGTAAAGAACTAAGACAATCGCGGAAACTTCAACTTTATGTGTGTTCGGTTCTTGTACGAGCTTCATCGTCATCCAAAAATTCGTAGTAACCACCTATATTCAAAAACCATCATAACTTTAGTTACGAGGGATTTATAACATGTCCAAATGAGTCCGTAAGACAAAACAATAAAAATAAACAATTTTTGCCGGTTCTGGAGTCTGTTGCGGGCCACGACAGATTTGGACCAGGGTCTTGCGGGTGAAAGTCCACTTGATGCTTCACCCGATTTGCCAAATTAGTCAATTTAGAACTCATATTACAACATATCACACACAATTTGCCAAATTAGTCAATTACATGATTCTTTCATGTTTTCAACATTTCAAGATTCACTTAGGCATTATATCGAGCATCTTGTGGGCGAGGTTCACTTACTACTATTATCAAATTCATGACTTTATTTAAATCATGTATTAACATTGTTTTCAAGTCTCTATATCTAGTGTGTGATTAACACCTAGAATTCGACATTTTACTATCAAATCCAACCATTTCTCTACCACAATTCAAGTGTTCATCATAGAAATCAAAAACCCATTTAACATAGACATGATTAGTCATTTAATTACTTAAATTATGGCATAAATCGCTAATTTCTCATCTAGGGTTTGTTCCAAGACTTGTATTCACTTCAATATTGCCATATCATCTACCATTCATACTTGATTCACGCTTATGAATGTTCATCAAAATTTCATAATATCATTAAATAACAAAATTTAACATACCTTGTGATCTCCTAACTTGGGTGATCACAAATTAGCTAATGCACTGATTTTAGGCCTGAATTTCCTCTTTGATTTTGAAGGATTTTGTGATTTTAGGGCTTGAGTGGTTCTCCCCCTTTGCTCTCTGATTATGGTCGACCAAAAACACACACCACTGTGTGTTTTTGTGCCTAATTTCTTTTTAATAAAAATCAGTTTCAAATTTGTCCATTTCAGTCCCTCCATTTCAAAGATTTATAAAAAGGGATAATTATTCATGTTTCTTTATTATCTATCAACATATTATTAACTAGGTTAATTATTCCTAGTTATATTACCCTTGGTTATAACCAACATGTGTTTATATATATATAAAATATTTGTGGGGTGTCACAAGCAGTTATCGCTCTTGGGAAGGAATAGAACTCGAAGGTTGTTTAATCGATTAAGAGGGAGTGTTGTGTATCATCATCGGTCGATCAAGAATCACGTGTCTTTATTTGTAGTCGGAGAAATATCAAACATCGATTAGAAGGAAATGACAAATCTGTTTGCGGATTAGAAATCAAGAAAACGAAATACAATTGTCGTTTCCATAGGAAAAGGCAAACTAAAAGGGTTCATCGTTCAAAGGTGTTTAAAGAAATACTAGGTTATATTTTTTCTTAAAACACAAATTGTGTTCAATTTGTCAATTGAAACTTTGGTGGGGTTACCCTTGGATGTTACGAATTGCTTGAAAAAAGGATAAAAATTTATATTTGGTGGTGTTGTGGAAATAAAGATTCAAATCCATTTTGACCTTTTTCAAACTTTGGAAGCATCTGAAAGTTTTGTACCTAGTGAAGAAAGAAGAATATTGTTTTGTATGTTATACTAAAAAGTTTATGTTTTTAGAAAAGAATATACAAAGCAAGTAAGGAAAAGTTTTAGAACAATTAGTTTTGATTTGTTAGGCAAATGTAAAAGCCATGTATTGTTGCTGGTTAAAACGGTTGGTTAGTGTATGTGACTGAAAAACCCATATGCCGTTATCTTGAAAAAATTGGTTTTGATTTGCCTAACAGCCGAAAAAACCACATACTATTCTTGGCTGTAATGGCTGGTTTTGATTCACTCTATGACCGATAAACTCGTGTACCGTTGTGTTTATAGTTGTCAGTTTGATTTGCTTAGGTAACCGAAAAACCTATGTATTGTTCTTGGTGGAGACGAACAATTGGTTTTTATTTGCCTTACAACCAAAAACGTGGTACTATTCTTGGTTGAATGTCACACCCCGATCTCCACGTGTCACCGGTGGGCCCGGTGTGGGGTACAGTGACGTAGTTGGCATCGTCATAGACAAACAACACAATATAATAATGCACAGCGGAAGCAGAATAGATACATTTCAACTTTTAAATAAAGTGCAATAATAAATATCACAGTAGTTGAAACGGATCCACAGACGGATCAAATAAAAATAAGATAAAATTGTTCAACAGTTATTTGTCGTCCGAGCTTGCGAGACTATAGTGGACGCTCTTAGGAAACGGCCAGCCTATTTCGTATAGTACCTGCACTTAACCTTTTGGGAAAATACGTCAGTTTACACTGGTAAATACAAATCGACTGACTCATTTTGAAAATGATTGAAAATTGATTTAAATGCACAAGGCATAAATATTTTTATTAACTTGGGATAATTATGCAATATAAACTTGTGAACGATTTACATGTACCCGTACTTATGGTGGCCCGGGATCTGCTGTCCGGGCTAAAGGTTAAATAACACACCACATTAAAGAGTTATACACGCCGGGTGTACGCCTACACCCCGTGCTCTGGTCGTGGCCATCTCGTAAGATAATGCCAAGGATATCCGGGACACGGTCAATAACCCCCCAAAGCCTAAAGTAAGACAAGACTGTTTAAACGAGTCGCACAAGCTATTCAAGACTGTACACCCATAAGGTGCAGGAGTTGTGCGCCCGATCAAGCGGTATTTTAAATACCGTACCCCAAGCCCGTATAGGGAAAATAAGTCAAAATGTATTTACCTGAGCAAGTATGTAACACAAACGGTAAGTGTGGTAGCTTTTACTGGGCCTCCTAATCTGGAACAAAGGTTTATAATTAACCTATTAGATTCCTAACGGGTCTTCTATTTAAGCCTTAGCTTTGACCGGTTAGTTTTAAGGACGATACGGTACAAGCGCACGATTAAGCGAAAGACCGGATAGAATGTGATTTAGACCCGACAAGTTTAAATAGTTGCATAATATGGGTATACTAAATACATTCTGGATTTTGAGACAAAAATGATATCGTTTGACCCGTTTCGGTCAATTTACGCAAACTAGTTACGTAAACCGAACCGAACGCAAAAAGGGCGTTACGGGTAGCCAAAAGAGTCAAATGCAAGTTTCCTGAGATAATATGCTTTAGATATGATATAACATCAGTAAGTCATGTTCTATTATGCCCCGAATAGTTTTAAACTCAATTTATGCCTTAGAAGGGCATTTTGGTCATTTAAAAGATTATAAAAGAGTCAAATTAGAAATCTGAGTTTCGGGTCTGGTTTATACAGTAAATATACTCCATTTAACATATTATATCAGTAGGGTATGACCCATATACCAAACTTAACATTTAAAAATCAAACTATGCACCGTAGGGGTATTTTAGTAAATTCACAAGGGCTAAAAATGCCAAAACTGGAAATCTGAGTTCATATACTTATACTTACTGTTATAATATGAAAATATGCTAATTACATCAGTAGGTATAAGTCTTATATGTTTAAAATGAGTATAACGCTTACTATGCGCTAAAAATGCTTAAAATGCGATTTAACGCCGTTTCCGGGTTTTCAAAATAAATCTGGGATTTTATATTTCCAGAATACTTAAAATGATTTATTTAACATATAAAATCAGTAGGAAAAGGTTTCGGGTCAAAAGAATGCATAAAACTCATTTTATGGCCTAAACGGTCAAAACCGACATAAACCGAAATAACTAAGCGATCCAAGATACGACCAGCCAAAAATTAAATAAAAATCCTCTAAAATCCCAAAATATTATATAACATCAGTGGGTAAAAAGTTTTGTATCAAAACGTGGCCAGAAATGGGTTATACGCGAAAAGGGCCGTTTTTGTAACTTAAGAACATAGTTTTACGCTAATGGCCATAACTCAAAATCTGGACCGCCAACTGATCCGAAATTTTCGGTGCAAGTTTATATATTAGAAATAAAGATTTCTACTCTTTCACTTTTCCAAAAATCACGTTTTATATCAAAAAGGGCAAAATAGTCAACTTTTAAGCATAATCGGAAACATGCAATTGAACCGGCTAAACATAGACTCAAGCAACAAAATTCCAGAGAGTTTTACCAAAATAAAAATGGTCAAAAATACTCTCCAAAACAGATCTCGACATGCATATACGAATCCGAATCGATAGTCTACGAAATAGTCGTTTTACAAGGCTTTCGGTTCCGATTCGTATTTATACTAAAGATTGTCGAGTTGATCGTGGTAAAACACATTCTTATATTCATTATAAAGCTATCTATGATGATCAAACAGATTGCATGTCATTTACATTACCATTTAAGCTATTTCTCACAAAAACAACTTCTGTTGACTTTTTAGAACAAGTTTGACTCGACAATTAGCATGCATGTAGTGGGAATCAGAGATTACCCTTTTGAGGGTTTGTTTCCCACATAAATACCAACATATATCTGGTTTCAATTTGAGAAATGACTGAGTGAAACTCGTTTAATCAGAAAGTCAAAGTATAAGAACAATCAGTTTGACTTTTACTAATAATCGATGCAAGAACGAATTAAGGACTGAATTAGAAGCTTACAAAGGTCCTATTGATGCTTAGTTAACACTAGGAATCGGCCTTGATGTTCAGATTTGCTCCAGAAGTTGCTTGTGAAGTTCTTGAAAGTTGAGAGCTTCTTGGTTACTATGAAAATGCCCAAGAATTGGTCTTTTGATCTGATTTAAAGCTGGATTCAGAGGTTACTGTTGTCCTAGCCATGCAAGCAATTTTATTGGAGCAATTGGAGGTGAAAAACAGCTGGTTAGCACTCAAATTCGGACCCAAATAACCCAATTTTGCGAAATCTGTTACTGGTAGCCCCGCGCGGCCCGCCTGGGTCTGTCCAGGCGGGTCGCCTGACCTGCTGATCAGCCAAACAAGTTTCAAACATGGCAGAATTGGTCCCTGAACTTGCACGCGACGATTCGGCTGCTTATTTTGACTTGTAAACCCCCAAACTTGGTTTTTAAGAACCTTGGGACATTTACCAACATGGTAATGTCCTCGGATAACTTTGCGCTCAACCGAAAAGCCATGAAATTTGACGTTGACGCTTTTAGTCCCTCAAGTACGGTTTTGGCCATAACTTTCTCATACGTTGACGAAACTTCACGAAATTTTAACCACATATTCTAGTGAGTATATTTTAGCTTCTCAAAGCTTCGGGTCTGCCAAAAGTTCACTCAGAGGTATAAATTTAACATGTTGACACTTTTGGCCCCTATAGTTTGCAATTCCTCACTTTTGTGCAATTTCCGCGTCGTATGATCCATGAACCATCCGTTTAAGGTTATGAACATTATGTAGGGTTATCATAGAGTCTATTTATCCATTGTTGACACTTTGGACCCTTACGTTCCATAGTTTTCACCGTTTGTCACTTTTAGTCCCTCTAAAGTTTGTTTTCACATACCGGAACCTTATGACACGTGTCAAGACATTATTGGACGAAATTTTTCGAGGTGTTACATTGAAACAGTTGGTTTTGAAAAACCCGTGTGCTGTTTCTAAATTAGCAGTTGGTATTGATTCGTCAAAAGGTTTACAGACGACCGAAAAAACCCGTACACTGTTATTGCAAGAAGGGTGATTAAATTGATCTTAAACAATCAAAGTTGATATCAAACTAAACATAGTTGAAGGTTGATATCGATTTGATCTGATACTAGTAAAGTTGAAATCAAATTCGCCCAAAACCTATGGAGTACGTAGCCAATTTGTAAAGATTGGGAGAAAGTAGACACGAAAGATGTATGAAGGTTCGCCTAAGAAGAATGATAGTGTAGCAACGAAGGAATGGGGGACATCAATGAGTTTTCAATGTCCCATGTTAAACTCCACAAATTACACCATTTGGTCCACAAAAATCATATCGATCTTTAACGTCAATGGAATTTGGGAAGCCGTTGAACCAAAAGCGGGAACTGAAATTGATGAGAAAAAGAATAATACAACAATTTCATTGTTATACCAAGCAATTCCAGAAAACATGGTATTACAAATTGCTAATCTCACTTCATCAAAAGAACTTGGGATGCGTTAAAGGTTCGACATTTGGGGGTTGATAAAGTTAAAGAGGCTCGGTTACAAACACTTGAGTCAGATTTTGAATCTCTAAAAATGGGTGTTAGCAAGTCACTTGATGTGTATGTCGGGAAAATTAGTGAGATTGCATCAAAAGCAAGCAATCTTGGGCATACTATGAATGACAAGAAACTGGTCCGAAAACTACTCAGTTCGGTACCAGAAAATTTCATTTAGATTGCTGCTGCGATCGAGAAGTTTGTTGATCTTGGTACAATGTCGTTCCAAGAAGTCGCTGGAAGATTGAAGGCTTTCGAGGAACGTACCAAGAAGCAAATCAAGAATGAAGAACCACATGACAACTCTTGTTCACTAAAAAAGGAAGGAAAGAAGAAAGTCGAGGAGCATAAATGTGAATGTTGCGGTCATGAAAATTCATGTCAAGAGAATAAAGGACGCGGCCGAGGCAGAAATGGGAAGACATGGAGAAATAAAGGTCGGAATCGTTTCCAACGAAGGAAGGATGACGAACCAACTCTGTTGTGAAGATGAACCGGATCTCAAAGAAGGATGAAGACCTCGCTTAAACTATGTTTTGTTTAAGCGGGAGTATTAGAATTTTAAACTATACTTTTCTTAATGACTAAGTTTGCATACCACAGGGATTGAACTCATAACCTCCCACTACCCTAGACCTTATCTAATTCACTAACACCACTATACTATTCCTAAGTGGATAGGTTAATTTGTATATATTAGAAAGTATAGTATGTTATGTAAGGTCTAGGGATGGATTGTATCAAGACTACAAATCTACTACCATCAAATTAGGGATACGATGTTTCATCAGGTCTGAAACGTCAGGACGTTTCAGAGGGCGCCAAACAAAAGAAGACATCATGATTCCAAATAGGTGCGTCAATTACATAAGGGTTGCGATGGTTAGAGGTCTGGTTTCAATTAGTATAAATAGGGTTTATGTATGTCAACTGTATCATCACTAATACATTCAATCATTCAAAAATCATATTTCTCGTTTGTCAATTTCTTGTTCAATTTTTTATCTTTGATTATCAACATTGTTTGTTGTAGTCTGATAGGTTCTTATTGTATAAATTAGTATTATATATTATTACACATCTTGCTTATACAAAACCATTACTGATATTATATATATATATATATATATATATATATATATATATATATATATAGGCTAATTGTAACGAGGAAACCCATTACAGTTAAGAAAACCCAGGAAACTCTTATATGTGGCTATGATTGATCCATGTCACATGTTAGTTTGAGAGGAGACAAGGGCATTTTCGTCATTTTCCATTAACCTTTTGACTGAATGAATGTGTAGTCTGCTAAGAGACTTGATGCACGCAGACTTTTCTTCTTCTTTCATCTGTTTCATTTATTACATTTTGTTCTTGTTGTATCTCTCACATATCTTTAGTTCTCTTTGTTTTATGTATCATAAATATGGTGTCATATATCTCACATCTCATTTCTCCCAACTAGAAAGTGGAGTGAAAGAAAAAAACCAGACTCACCATTGAAGAGTTTTTGCATTTAACATGGCTGAGTTGAACAGCCAACAACCTCAGAGTGTTGCCGGTGGTAAAACGACATTCAATGATCATCCGGGTTCACCCTTAAATGTTGTCCCACATAATCTTTTACCTGATTTTGTATTTAATGAAGATGAAGATGCATTGGGTGAGAGTAGAGTTGTTGAAGATCCTGAACCTATTTCTTTAGAGTTTACAGGCGAGTCATACTTTTGTTTTTTTCAGTTTTATTAAATGTACACCTTTTCAATTGCAGCGAGAACGTGGATGATTCTGGTGAGTCCAGATGCATACGAGTAGTTGTGCAAATTAAGGTTTTCTTGTTTAGATTTTCATTGGATTCTTCTTGATTTTTTTTGGGTTTTGGTTTTTTTTATGTGTAGCCTCAGATCTGCATCAAAACGGCACCAATGATGATGAGGACGGTGTTTAGAATTGTACTTTTACAGAGCTGCTATCCACAGGTCAGTTTTTATCTGAAAGCATGAGTTTTTTTCTTTAGGGTTATTGTAACACCCCTAGTTATAATGTTTGTAGTTTGTTATTAGTATGTTTTTTTTTGTGGTAGAGGAGGGAAAAAAACAGATGATGTGGTGGTTAGTTTGGTTGAAAATGTGGTAAACTTGTATTAACAATACCACTTTTATTTTTTATTTTTATGAAACAAGCTTTTATATTTTGTAGAAGGTAAAAACATGTGTGGTTACACTTGTATTAAGTTTTTATATTTTTTGGAAGGGAAAAACATTCGAGGTTACACTTTTGGATCACATAAAAAAATGCACCAGCATCTACACTTTTTGGTGACATAAAAAATGTACCACCATGTTTCTTTACATTGTAGCAAACGTGTTAAACTTGTATTGACAATACAGTAAAATACATCAGTTTGTTAGGTTTCATGTTACAAGTAATTTTTTTAACTCATACCTGTTAAAATTTATTAACAATGCAATGTTTTCTAAAAGATTTGTGACCTTTTTAAAGTTTCACGCTTATGATATACATATGCAAGCCCAGCGTTGTTATAACTATTTTTTTGTAGGTATTCAGACCGACGAGGAATTTTATGTTCACCACACACCCAATGGCACTAGAATGTGGTGTCCTAATATTCCTATTGTTTTAAAGCCTGTTGTTGGTTGTGTATATGAAACGTGGAAGAATGTGTTTAGTATGTACAAGGAGTATGTCGTGTATTCTAGGTTTTCTATTCGTAAGGGCAAACCAAGAGATGGAAGGGGTTTGTCACTCACCAATACATAAGGTGTACTAAATATTCAAAACCACAGATTAAGAGTAAAACTGATACCCTAGAGCAGTCAACCTTGACTATCAGGCAAAGTAATTTCACAGTCTCAGATTGCAAGGCTAGTATACTAGTTAAGTTTTGTGAGGGCAGCTCTCTGTGCACAGTGGTAGGGTTCCACGAGCATCATAATCATCCGTTTGTTGAGCGTTTTAATCGTGACCTAAGTAGGATTTCAAGGAAACTACCATTTACATCTAAACAGTTTATCCATAACATGAGTTTGAACATAATTGGTCCAATTGTTTCTCACAGAGTTTTAGTGTCTCTGATGGGTGGACATCACAACGTACGTGGCATGCCAACTGATTTTAAGAACTGGAGCCAGTCGGTTAGGCTTTATATTGGTGACCGTGATGCGCAACTTGTTATAGATTGTTTGAAAGAAAGATCGGAGAGCTTACCAGACTTTTACTATGAGTTTGTGGTTGAGAAAGGGCAATCGAGGTCGATTTTTTGGGCAGACGAAATTTCTAAGATAAATTATGAGGTGTTTGGTGATGTGTTAGCTTTTGATGCGACTTATCACACTAACAAGTAAGGTTTTGCAAACTGGCACTCTTTTTTCCCCTTTAACATAGTATTAACTTTTGTTTATTTTCTTCGTCGTGCAGGTACAACATGATTTTTGTTCCTTTCACCGAGGTTGATAATCACAAACAATTTGTAACATTCGGTGCGGGCTTGCTATTCAATGAAACGATTGAGTCATACAAGTGGTTACTTGAATCATTTCTGAAGGCACACAAGAAGCAACCAAAGTTAGTTCTGACGGACCAGGACCCTTCAATGAAAGCTGCCATTTCAGAGGTTTTCACAGAGTCTCGACACCGCCTTTGCATGTGGCATATTATGAAGAAACCTCCCACCAAGGTTTTATTAATTTATCAATCTCGTTTGAGAAGGGTTTTTGTTGTTACATTTTTTTAACAGTTTTGGGTCCTGTTATGTATAGATTGCTGGAGACCTGTTAGAAAACTCTGAGCTAAGGGCATTGATGCATCGTTTGGTGTGGAGTATTCACATGAAGCCATCTACATTTGAGACGTTGGCAACTTTTGATGGAGTAATATGGGTTACAAGATCATGACTGGTTGAATGATATGTACTCAATTAGGGACCAATGGGTACCTGCCTACTTTCGTGATATCCCAATGTGTTGTCTGATGAAGACTACATCAAGATGTGAAAGCTCTAACTAGAGCTTCTAGGTCAACTCTTCTAGTGCTAACACACTAGTTCAGTTCATGCTATGTTATGAAACTAGGATAGACAATCAGCGTTACAGGCAACATGTTACAGAGTTTAAAACTTCATCTAGTGTATTCATGGACACTACTGACTTAGCTATCGAGAAGCACGCTTTTGAGTTGTACACACATGCAATTTTCATAGAAGTAAGAAAAGAGATATACAAGGGGAAGTTGTTTTGTTACATTGTAAACACGGAGGATTGTGATGATGTTTGTGTTTACCATGTGAATCAGTTGGACAAACGAAACAATCCAACCAACACATTCACGGTAATTTATTGGTGATTAGCCGGTTAAAAGCCAGGTCATGTTTTTGTTACATTGTAAACACGAAGGATTGTGATGATGTTTGTGTTTACTATGTGAATCAGTTGGAACACATGTCTTTATGTGTACGTTTAATGTTACATTTTGGTGAACCATAAGTACACTAATGGAAAGTTTGACTAAGATGTATATTTTCCTTTGAAAATCATACAATAAGATGTAGTAAAAAAGGTGTAACAATGCAATATTTTCGTTTGCTAACTTTTTTAATGACTTTGACAATGAATAAATGTAATACAATGTTACGTCTAATATATGTGTTCTTTGCTGTAATAATTAGCGTTAGTCAAACAGTCGTAATTATTAGTACAAGCTACTTTGTTACAAAAAAAATCAGTACAAAAAATACCTGTTTTGTTACGAAAATCATTACAAAAAAATGTAACAGCATATATTAAATTAGGTCATCTCTTCGGTAAAGGTAACTACTTCTTGTTATAATATTTATATAAAGAAAAAAAGTACAATCTTACAAATTAATGCTGCCAGCTTGGGAGTGTCCAATCTGCACAAAAAGGACGCACGTACACCAACACCATATCCAAGAAATATATCCAAAGTACTCATTAATTATAATATATATATATATATATAAACAAAAAAAAGTACAATCTCATATAAATGCCCCAGTATGGGGAGTCTAAATTGGACAAAAAGGAAGCATATCGTTAATGTGTACACTAAAGAAGGAAAAAGCATAACTAATAAAAAAAATGTGTACTTCTATTTTATCTCCATTGTCTTTTTGTCTTATCTTACACATTTAAAAAAAGATATGTATGGATATGCAGTGTTAGTGTAGCTCTCATGATTTGATAACTATAGTACACGCATTTAATGAATCCCAATTGACTCTTTGTGATGTAATAATAAAAAATAAAATATATATACATGTATCACGTTTGGGTAAACAAAAGGAGGGAAGAATCAAAAGTTCAAAAGTTTAATATGAAATGACAGCAACCTTAAAGAAACTTGTTACATCAAATGTAAATGCTTGCTAAGAAATGACAGCTTTGAAAAAAAATGTACTGGTTGAAATATGTTGGATCGTCGTGTGACCCTAATGAGTCAATCTGAAGAGTTCAACATCAAAAACAAAGGTGGAATCAATGAAATTGACGTAACACAACTTGTTTTCCTCTAATTATCTTCTTATTAACCGATTCTGAGCTTTTACAGATTCAAATGACAAACGGACAGCACCTCGGCTCTGAATCTCACACACTAATTCCTTTTCAAATGAACATCAAGATCAGGTATATAAAGGAGGTTAATTCCGCTTGAAACTGTCTTAACCGGAATTACGTTTCAACCGGAATTACTTAATTCCGTGCGGAATTAGTAATTTCGCTTGTAACTTCTAATTCCGTTTGAAATGTCTTCAAGCACCTTTCAAGCGGAATTACCCTTTACAACTGTTTTCTCGATTTTCGTGCCCTGATCTATCTAATACAATAAAAGACTCGATAAAGATGAAGTTAACAGACATCAGTACATCAACAGACTCCCCCTTGGATGTTGACGAAGTCTTTAGCATCCAGTCTTCAGTCTTTAGACTTGATCTATCGTTCTCTGCCCTAATTTGTCTTGACATTGTAAAGCATCCTTCAATCTTTTATCTTCAAACTCCCCTTTGAATGTTGATCCAGAATTCTGACTCCCCCTTTCGCAAACTCCCCCTCTCGATAAGCTGGGACTTGAATTCTGGTTCAAACTTTGACATTTTCTTTACCATGGGGATCTTGACTCCTGTTTCCTGTTTCTCAAACATATAATATTATAATCTATTCAATCTTAAACTTCTATTAACTGTTAATCAGTTTTAGAAATCCACTTAAGTATTCAGGTCCAAGTTAATGACCGTGATTACTCAATTTTCTACCAAGTCCAACTTAATGACCTTGGTTGATCTGTGACAAAAACAAACTGATTTTTATTCAAATATTTTCAAACATTTTTCTGAAAATTACAAGTTTCAATTTAATGAACTTGTTTTTGACTTTCCATTTTCTCAAATAACATGTTAAGTTCTCAACTCATCATCCAGCTTAGAATCTTTCTGCATCTGCTTCAACCTTCTGAATCTGAAGATCAACTCTCCACTTTGGTTTGTCGGAAAATAAAGCAGAAATGAAAAATCTTTTTGGATTTTGAATTAAAGTTTCTAAACTAGAAAATGAATTACCGAAATGAAATGCAGTAAAAGTAAACTATTCACAAACATATTTTTGATGAGTGTGTTAGGGAATCATATCAGCTAACGACAAGTTACTAGCACCGTTAAGCTCGATAACATACTAAGTTTTAAACAATTCACTTAGATTGTCGATATGCTGATCCTCTTAAATTTTCATACAAACTTCAATCTGTTTAGGATACGATTTAGGTGTATTAAAGAACTTAAACTTATATGTGTGTCCCACCTCTTGAATATACTCCTGTATCCAGATCCCAATATTCAGTCTTACAGGTGAGTATACCTAGATGATATTTGTAAAAAGGGTTAAATGCGAAACCGTGAGAGCTCAGGTCAGAACTTCTGTTCAGCAGAGAGATGACGGTTCGACTTTAGGTGTGTTCCCTTTAGAGAATCTTTTCTTCAACAGCACATGATTAACATTTTTCAATGCTTCATCATTTTCTGTACTGAGGGTGATGCTATATTTCAAGCAATGCGCAAAGTATTATACGGGGACTAGGCCATTGCTTCCGCAAAATCAGAACTCCCGGGATAATACCCCAGATATCACTGAGTATAAAGACCTAGTATCTCAGAAAAAGGGACCTTTCAAACAAGATTTCTGGGGTTACCTATATATTCAAGATTTGTTCCCCACAAAATAAGCAAGTTTGAATTTTATGTTTATATCCCAAACAAGATTTACTGAATGTATAAAAATATCGACACATCATCAACGAGACTGTTTAACACTTTTAAACTTTACATTTCTTTAGCGTACTGTAACTGTCAAGCCGATGTCCTATCATTTTCCCTTTTTACACAAGCTCTTTTTCAGTTTTCTATTGTTTTTGGATTTCGAAATTTTCTCATGTTTTTGGATTTTTGAAATTTTTACTGTTTTTGTATTTTCTGAAAATATAATACTCCCCCTAAATACCAAAACAAGTAAAAAATCGACAAACCATTGCAGATTGTTTCTCACCATCATCATCTACAATGTTATCCTCATCAACGCCAATATTCTCATCCGACACCGATAAAAGCTTCATACCGTTTAGTTTTAAAAGATATTTAAAACGTGTTTTGTCAAATGCTTTGGTATGTAAATCAGCTTTCTGTTCGTCAGTGTGGATCTTCTCAATTCGTATCAACTTCTTCTCGAAACAATCTCGGATGAAGTGATGACGAATTTCGATATGTTTCGTTTTAGCGTGATGAACAGGGTTTTTCGTGATATTAATCGCTACCTCATTATCAACAAAGATAGGGGTGTTAAGAAATTGCAAACCGTAGTCGCGCATCTGTTGCTGGATCTACAAGATCTGAGAGCAGCAACTGCTAGCAGATACATACTCAGCTTCACATGTGGATAAAGCTACAGAGGTCTGCTTCTTACACTGCCAGGTGACCAAATGTGGTCCAAAGAACTGACAACCCGTAGTTGTTGATTTTGCATTAACTTTGCAGCTTCCGTAGTCGGAGTCAGAATACCCTTCGAGCGTGAAATCTCCTGTTTTTGGATACCACAACCCCAATGATAGAGTTCCTTTCAGGTAGCGTAATATCCGTTTCACAATCACCATGTGCGAAGCTCTGGGGCTTGACTGAAACCGTGCTGCGAGGCACGTTGGATACATGATATCGGGTCTTGAAGCAGTTAAGTACATCAGTGATCCGATCATGGAACGATACATCGTTTCACCTACCCTGTCTCCGGTGAGATCTGGGTTTATCCCATGATTTGTCGCTAAAGGGGTTGAAGCTGGAGTAGATCCTGACATCCCAAATTTCTCTAAGACATCATGAACATACTTCGTCTGGTGTATGAAAATTCCCTCAGGTAGTTGATCAACTTGAAGTCCCAAGAAGAATTTCATCTCCCCCATCGATGACATTTCAAACTTTTGCTTCATAACTTTCTCAAAGTCTTTGCACAAATTCTCATTCGTTGACCCAAATATTATGTCGTCCACGTATATCTGAACTATCAGAAGATGTCTGTCGACCTCTTTGGTGAAGAGAGTGGCATCCACTTTTCCTCGGATGAACCTGTTGACTAGCAGGTGTTGAGACAATGTCTCGTACCAAGCTCTCGGGGCCTGGTGTAAACCATACAAGGCTTTATCTAGTAAGTAGACCTTGTCTTTGTGGATTGGATCGGTGAAGCCCGGTGCCTGTCCGACATATACCTCCTCTTTTACCTTCCCGTAGAGAAACGCCGATTTAACATCTAACTGAAAAACTTTAAATCCCTTCCACGATGCAAATGCCAGAAAGATTCTAATCGCTTTAAGTCGAGCCACGGGAGCATACACCTCTGTGAAATCTATACCCTCCTGCTGACTAAAGCCCTGGACTACGAGTCGAGCTTTGTTTCGAATAATAACACCTCTATCATCTCTCTTGCATTTAAACACCCATTTTGTGTTAATTTTCCTGTGACCATCAGGCAAATCTACTAACTTCCACACTCCTAACTTCTCGAACTGGCTCAGTTCCTCCTGCATCGCATTGACCCAAGAATCTTCAGTAAGCGCCTCCTTATAAGTCCTCGGTTCAATCTGCAAAATAAAACAACTAAGTGAAAACTCAGTTTGCAAAGGTGCTACTGTAGAATAAAAACAAGTAAGCCCTTGATCAATTTGTCGTCTAGTGCGGACGCCTGATTGCAATTCTCCGATAATCAGCTCCTCTGGATGGTATGAAAGAGTTCTTGGCATCACTTCGCCTAGAACATCTACCTCACCCTCCAAATTCATGATATTCTGGTTTACATCTTGTTCACCGACTGGATTTGTTTGACTTGAAATCTGGATCTGCTCCCCCTCAGAATCTGAATCACCACGATAAAAAACTGGCATATTATCAGATTCTAGATTTTCATTGACTGCTGTCTGATTATCAGGAGCATGTTCTTGTTCTAAAGATTGTTGAATATCATCATGTTCACCAGCATTGCTTGGACCAGCTTCATCATCATTTGAAGTTGGTCGTCGACGTCTAGAATACTCCGCTGGAAATCTCTCATGTGATGACTCATACTCTCTCAGAATATCCAACTCATCAAAGAACTCTGTTTCTTCCTCTATTTCTTCTTCCATGTCAAACGAATCCCAAAAAGTATCATAGTGAAAACGCCATGAATCTCCTGGATTCTGTGGTGGCATTGTGTAACCTTGACATTCAACATTCTGTGCTTCAATAATCCGCTTCAAGCTTGGAACAAAGACTCGCTTTAATGGACTTGAGTAACCCACAAATATGCCTTCAATGCTTTTTGCACCAAACTTCCCGAAAGGCTATTGAACTGTGCAAGGAGACCCAAGCGGTTCTAAATACTTCAGGTTCGGTTTGCGGTTGTTGATCAGCTCGAAACACGTCTTGTTGAATTTCTTGACAGTGAGAACCCGGTTGAGCGTATAGCATGCAGCTGATACTGCTTCTGCCCAAAAGTTTACAGGTAGCTTTGAATCAGCAAGCATCATCCTAGCCATTTCAATTAGTGTCCTGTTCTTTCGTTCAGCTACTCCATTTTGCTGCGGAGTGTAAGGAGCACTAAATTCTTGCAATATACCTCTCTCATCACAGTACTCTTCCATTTGGTTGTTCTTAAACTCAGTACCATTGTCACTCCTGATTCTTCTGATTTGTGCTTGGTACAAGTTTTCAATCTTTCTGAACAACGCCATCAAACTTTCAAAAGTCTCATCTTTCGACTTCAGAAAAGATACCCACGAAAATCTGGAATAATCGTCAGTTACTACAAGACAGTAGAGATCACCGGTTATACTTTTGACGTTCACTGGACCAAAAAGATCCATATGAAGTCTCTCTAAAGATCTTGAGACTGAATTGACTTTCTTTTGAGGGTGTGATTTCTTCTTCTGCTTGCCTTTGACGTAGCTAATGCACTCCCCTTCCAGATGGAAACTTTTCAAATGAACACCAGTTACTAAGTCATTGTGCACCAGGTGATTCATTTTTCGTAGGTGAATGTGGCCCATCTTTCTATGCCACAACTTCGATTCTTTTTCCGTTGCTCTTGACATGAAGCAATGAGCCTGACCCATGGTTGTAGTCGCTACGCTCATGTCCAACACGTATAGATCATTGACTCTTGGTGCTCTCATGATAACCCACTCTTCGGGAACAACAAATCTTGGTTTCAAGATCAAACATTCTTTGTCTGTGAAGTTCGTTGTATACATCCTATCATAGATTTGAGAAATACTCAGAAGATTATTCTCAAGCTCAACAATGTAGTTAACTCTTTCAAACGTGACAATGCCATTGGATAACGTTCCTTCACCAACTATTCGACCTCCTTGATTTCCTGCAAAACCCACGTAACCTCCATTAAACCCTCTAACATCATACTGCAGGGTCTTCTTCCCTGTCATTTGCCGAGAAGCTCCACTATCAATAATCCAACGTGAAACGGATCTGGGAAGCTCCTGCACAATTCACAAATGCTTAGTTAGTTTTGGATGCCACCCAAGCCTCTTTTGACTCAGGTAGCTGGAAATTAAGAACAGTTCTTTTGGTGAATAATGGTGGAAAATTCTTGTCATTCATTTTTAAACTCTCTTCAGATCCAACCTCAACCTCTTTGTATAAGAAAAAACTCATCTTTAGGAGGTTGACCAGATGGATGGTCTTTCTTTTGAACATTTTTCTTTTCAGAAATGAGCATTTGTTCTTCAAGTTTCTCATAATAATCCAAAGGAACATTCATCTTTACCGGTATAGTAGAAGACGATTGTTTTTCTGACTCTGAAACCTTTGGTTTTGGAGAACTTGTTTTCTTTTCAACAACTTTTGGCTTTCAAGTTTGTTGAGATGACGCAACCCGTTTGTAAAACTTGTCATTTTTAGTTACCACATTTTTAACAGGTTCAATTTTGACTTTTGTGTTTTCATTTTTCAAAACTTTCTTCTCAACAACCATTGGAGCTTTTCCTTTCACATCAACTTTCCTTTTCTGAATCTCAACAACTTCAGTCTTAGGCTTCAAGTTGGTACACTTTCATGCAATATGTCCAACTTGATTACATTTGAAGCATGTTCGGGTGTCAACTACCCGACCTGTGCCTTCAGACTGAGGCTGTGAGGCCTTCTTCTCAAAGAACTCTTTGTTTGATTTTGAAAAAAATTTAGATTCTTCATCAGAAAGTGAACTCGAACTTAAACTTTTCACAAACACCTTTTTCTCAGCAAACCTTCTGTTTTGAATATTCTTTTTCTGATAATTTTTACCACCCTGATATCCACCCGACCATTTGTTTTGATTGTTGTTATAAAAACACGGTGGAACAACAGGTTTCTTGTAGTAAGCTTTATCTTTTTCAAAATTCATTTGCCTCTTTGTTTGTTTCAACCCTTCAATTTCCGACACATCAATCTCAATCAACTTAAACACATTTCTCAGTTTGCCAACATTCACATTCTCTATTGGAAAATCATGATCCGAATACAACTTATCAGAACCCTTCATCTTGTACATCACAAGATTAGGTTCCTCATTTAAGTTGTTTTTGGACTTTGGTTTCGGAATGTATTTGTACAAGAAACATTCATCATCCTCAGTAGTGTCACTTTCAGACTTTAAAACATTTTCAACCATGCTTTTCACAACTTCAGTTTGGACACTATCTTCATCGGAAGATGAAGTGAATGTGACATCAATCGTGTCCGGAAGTTTCACCTCATGAACATCTTCATCATTAACCAACCCTGATTATTTCTTTGAATAATTGTTTAGAACTGGTGGTGGAACTTGATGATAACCCACCCCGGTTCCATCAGAGTATACATCTTCGCCTGCTTTGTTCTTTCCAATTGGTTTGGGACAATATGTTGGAGAACAAAGCTTGCGGAGTTGTAACTGCTCAGTTTCAACTGGATGCGTTCATTTTCAATTTTAGCTTCTTGAAACTGAAGCTTCAACTTAGCAATTTCATCTAGTTGCTGGTTGATTAACTCTTCTTTCACTCTAAGAACTCCTGACAGTTGAATATTTTCTTTGGTTGTCTTACAATTTCTTTCATCAGAATCTTTAACCGTACGTTTTAGCTTCTCAAAATTTTCAGAAATTTGATGATTTTCATGAATTAGTTTTTCATTTTCTTTCCTAATTCTTTCTATGTCATTTTTATCATTTTCAATTTTCTCAGTTAATTCTTTTAGTCTGTCGTTCGAAGCTTTCAACATTTTTTCACGGTTTAAGATCTGATCTTCAACACTTTTGACTCTACCAGTCAGTTCTTCAACTTTCTTACCACTGAGGTAAGTAATTGTACTACAAACTTTGCACTCTTTCATGCAATTTTTGCAATCGTTCTCAGATTTAGCTTTCTTACCTGACTCATGTGTATCATTTGAACCGACCTTGTTTTTGGACTCAGTTCCAGAACCAGAAACTACCTCTAGTTCTTTTGCAGCAAGAACTTTGTTAGCTATCTTCTTCAAGTTCTCAGCGGTAAATTCTTGTGATGTATCAATAATTCCATCATCAATCTTCTTTGGCTGCGACTCTTTTTCTTTCTCTTTTTCTTTTTCTTCTACTTTCTTGTCACAACCCCCGGTCCCTAGTTCCCGGGAACGGGCGGCCGTGAGCCAGTTTCGGTGGTATCACATTTATTTATCCAATTTGGCAGCGGAAATTTTCATCAGGACCGTAGTTAGGAAATATTTAATCAGAGTAAACCACCATGTTTTATAACATTAAACATATGGGTAAAAACCCAAGTTTTCAATACACACGTTTCATAGGAACAAATCCTATTTATTTAATAAAACATCCATTTTATTCTTAGGTAACTTTATTGCCACTTTTCCAGGCCTCCAGGGCTGTCCAGCTGGCTTCTATTTGGCTTTCACATTTTGTTACCTGAAACGCGTTTTAAAACATTTTGTCGGTGGGAAATACTGGTGAGTGAATCCCAGTTTAATCAAGTTTAAATAAAATTCACAGTGAACAGTATTGAGGGCGATCCCGCAATTACATTTGTTTCCAAGTTATATCAATTATCACCCGTTGGTACTGTCGACACCCGACTTGTGGAAATGTTACTCCTTAACCAGGTTGTAACAAATTTTGTATACAAAATCCCAACATACCCACGATAATTGTATTCTTACAAATACTCAATAACTGTCATTCGCATGGAAAAGTATGTAAGGTTTTGTAAAAACAGTTAACAAAAAGGAGATTACTCACATTGCTGTTTTAGGTTATTCTTTAGGGTTTCCTGGTGAATATCTATAATTTACACAAATGCACGTGTGTTAGTATAATAACCCATTTTAACATTAGTAATACCCTCCCCGAGACGGTATTCCAACGACTACGTCGGGCAGAACCACGACAGCCGTTACGGAACCCTAGATCAATCGGGCAGCGTATCTAATACGTCTCCAGGGGTTATAATACTTACATCGTAGCAGAACCTCGCTATTTTAGGGGGTATAATGCCCGGGTATAGTAACGCCACTACAGAAAATTAAGAAAGAAAGAAAGATTTGAGCGAGACGGACTAAAGGCCGTTGCCTTCTATTTATAGGGCTGTAATCGCACTTTCTCGCGGCCCGCGTCAAGTTGGGTCAACGCGTAGCTTGGCTGGGTCAGCGTATAGGTCCGCCACGATGATGACACGTGTCATCACCGGGCTGCGCCACCATTTTAGACACTCGCGGCCCGCGTTAACTAATGGAATCTCTTATGCGGCCCGCGTCAACTAAAGAATTCAGCGGAGTCCGGTTACACCTTCATACGGCCCGCGTTAAGTTGAGGTGAGGTCCTACGCGGCCCGCCTCAGCTTAATAATTATTGTTTTTAATTTATTTTATATATTATATTCTAATTTGGGCTCGGTTTTCACATACGGGTTGCATATAAAGACATATTGATATATTTAAAGATATATTAGGGTGTCAGAAATATTATGAGGGTGTCTGTTTTACCGAGGGTTGTTATATCCTCCCCACCTTGTTTTAGAGCTCGTCCTCGAGATCTACTGGAACAAGTGTGAATATTTCTTTTGCATTTCTGATTCAAGTTCCCATGTATATTCAGGTCCTCTTTTGGAGTCCCATTTCACTTTGACCAGAACTAATCTCTTATGCTTGAGATCTTTAATTTTTCTATCTTCAATCTGTAGAGGCCTCTCTACAAATTTGAGTTGTTCATTAACCTCTATATCTTTGAGAGGTACTACGAGTGATTCATCAGCTAGGCACTTTTTGAGATTAGATACATGAAATACATCATGTATTCCTACCATTTCCTCTGGCAGTTGTAGCTGATAGGCTACAGGTCCTATTCTTTTAAGAATTTTGAAAGGTCCAATATACCTGGGACTTAGCTTTCCTCTTTTGATGAATCTTACCACTCCGTTCCAGTGAGAGACTTTCAATAATACTTTATCTCCCACTTGAAATTCTAATGGTTTGAGTCATTTATCGGCATAACTCTTTTGTCGATCACGTGCTGTTTTCAGTCGTTCCTTGACTTGAATGATTTTATCAGTTGTTTCTTGTACTATCTCGGGTCCAGATAATTGTTTTTCCCCAATTTCTGCCCAACAGACTAGGGTTCTGCACTTTCGTCCATAAAGTGCTTCGAATGGTGCAGCATTGATACTTGTGTGATAACTGTTATTATAAGAAAATTCTATTAAAGGTAAGTGTTCGTCCCAATTACCTCCAAAATCAATTACACAAGCTCTAAGCATGTCCTCCATTGTCTGAATTGTCCTTTCGCTTTGTCCGTCCGTTTGAGGATGATAAGCTGTGCTTAGATTTATCCTGGTTCCCATTGCTTTTTGGAAACTTGACAAAAAAATGAGAAGTAAAACGGCTATCTCTATCGGAAACAATTGATAAAGGAATGCCATGTAAAGAAACGATTTCATTTACATACAATTTAGCTAATTGTTCCATACTAAAGGTTTCCTTCATTGGTAAGAAATGAGCTGACTTGGTTAACCTATCTACAATCACCCAGATTGTATCATTACCTTTCCTTATTTTAGGCAATTTGGTAACAAAATCCATTGTTATCAATTCCCATTTCCAAACTGGTATTTCTAATTGTTGTAACAAACCTGAGGGTTTCTGATGTTCAGCTTTAACTTGTGAGCAAGTTAAACATTTAGAAACATAAGCTGCTACATCCTTTTTCATTCCTATCCACCAGAAATTTTTCCTTAAATCCTGGTACATTTTATCACTTCCTGGATGCATCGTATATTTAGACTTATGAGCTTCTTCTAATATACGGTGACGTAAATTTCCTAATTTAGGTATCCACATTCTCTTTTTATGGAACCTCCAAATTCCATCTGTTCCTTGTTCTAATTCCTTAATCATTCCCTTTAATTTTTTCAGTATCCTCCTTGATTACTGATTCTTGTGCTTTTCTAATCTGATTGTTTAAATCTACTTGTAGATTTAATTTAAGAGAACGTACCCTTTTTGGCTTTTCATGATACTTTCGACTTAAAGCATCAGCCACCACATTGGCTTTTCCTGCATGATACTGGATATCACAATCATAATCACTAAGTAACTCCATCCAGCGTCTCTGTCTCATATTCAACTCTTTTTGCCCGAAGACATATCTTAAACTCTTATGATCCGTGAATATGGTAAACTTACTACCATAAAGATAATGTCTCCAAATCTTAAGGGCAAAAATTATGGCTCCTAATTCCAAATCATGGGTCGAATAATTTTCTTCATGACTCTTAAGCTGTCTAGATGCATAAGCTATAACCTTTTGGCGTTGCATTAATACGCATCCATAACCTAACTTAGAAGCATCACAAAAGACTACAAAGTCTTCAGTTCCTTCTGGTAACGCTAGTATCGGTGTATGGGTTAATCTTTGCTTAAGAATTCTAAAGGCTTCTTCTTGTTTTGGTCCCCATTCAAACTTAACAGATTTACAGGTTAACTTAGTTAAAGGAATGGCTATTCTAGAAAAATCTCGGATAAATCTTCTATAATAACCGGCCAATCCTAAGAAACTTCTAACTTCAGTTGGTGACTCAGGGGTTTTCCATTTGGTAATTGCCTCGATTTTCATTGGATCTACATGAATTCCTTCATGGTTAATTAAACGTCCGAGAAATTGTACTTGTTCTAACCAAAACTCACACTTTGAAAATTTAGCATAAAGCTTTTCCTTTCTCAATAAACTTAAAAGTAAGTGCAAGTGCTTTGCATGCTCTTCTTTACTTTTAGAGTAAATTAGAATATCATCTATGAAAACAATTATGAATTTATCCAAATATGGCTTACATATTCGGTTCATCATGTCCATAAATGCGGCTGGGGCATTGGTTAAACCAAATGGCATGACAGTAAATTCATAATGACCATACCTTGTTCTGAATGCGGTTTTAGGAATATCCTCTTCCTGTACCTTTAATTGATGATATCCTGATCTTAAATCGATCTTAGAGAAAAATCGAGCTCCTTGAAGTTGATCAAAAAATCATCGATCCTCGGTAATGGGTGCCGATTCTTAATCGTGACTTTATTCAATTCACGGTAGTCAATGCACATACGCATTGATCCGTCCTTCTTCTTGACAAATAAAATCGGTGCTCCCCATGGCGATGAGCTTGGCTGTATGAATCCTTTCTCCAACAATTCGTCTAGTTGTCTCTTCAGTTCTTGCATTTCAGCGGGTGCCAAACGGTAAGGTGCTTTGGCAATCGGTGCTGTCCCTGGTAACAGGTGAATTCTGAATTCAACTTCCCTGTCTGGTGGTAGTCCTGGCAATTCTTCTGGAAAGACATCTGAAAATTGGGACACTACTGGAATGTCTTTTAATTCTTTTCCTTTCGTTTTAGTGATTATAGAAATCAAATACACTATAGATCCTTTCCTTATACAACTTGCAGTTTTCATCACACAGATGAATTTAGTGGATCTAGATGGCTTATCTCCTTTAATTGTGATCTTTTCACCTCTTGGTGATTTTATCTGTATTGACTTTTGATCACATAAGATATTTTCTTTATTGGCTATTAACCAATCCATTCCTAATATGACATCAAATCCTACCAGATTCATTGGGTAAAGGTTTGCAATAAATTTTTGATTAAAAATTTCTATTCTTGCTCCTTGCAAGATTTCAGAAATTCTAACGGTTTCTCCATTTGCGGTTTCTACTAGACATTCTTGTGGTAGTTTAGTTAATGATTGATTTAGGAGTTTGCAAAATGAAGTATTAATAAAACTTTGGTTGGCACCAGAGTCAAATAATACTTTAGCAAAAATATCATTAACTAAAAACGTACCAGCAATCATGTCTGGAATCATCCTGGCTTCCTCTGTAGTTAAAACGAATGCTCTAGCATTTTTAGTGTTCTTGTTGTTCGCAGCTGGGGCTAACTTTGGACAGTTTGGCTTGATATGACCTTTTTCTCCACAATTGAAGCACATCCCATTAGTTGGTTTTCTTCTGCATGTCTCCTCCTTATGTCCTGGTGCTTTGCAGAAATTGCAGTAAGTAGAGCATCTTCCAGAATGCTTCTTTTTGCAGGCTTTGCAGTATGGTGTAGAGGTAGAACCTATATTTCTACGGTTGGAATTCCCCGAACGGAACTCTTGAGTAAGCCTTTGGGTTAGGTTTCTCCTCTGGTCTTCTTCTCTAGTACGGATTAACTCATCTGTCAAGGTATTGGCTAGTTCTACAGCTTCTTCTATAGTTTGGGGTCTAGCTGCCTTGACTACATGTCTAATCTCTCCAATTAATCCCCAGATATAACGGGAGATTAATACCGGTTCAGGTGATGCAAGGGTAGGTACTATCCTAGCATATTCAAAGAATGTGGTAGTGTAACCCTTACTGTCTACCCCGGTCATTCTAAGATTTAGAAACTTATTTGCTATTTGTTCCTTTTCATTGGGAGGGCAGAATTTCCTTTCTACCATATTTTTAAATTCCTCCCATTCCATGTTATAAATTCTATCACTTCCTCTTGACTGGAGGATAGTGTTCCACCATTCTAAGGCTGCGTTTTTAAACAGATTTGAAGCAAACATTATCTTATCTTCTTCAGCACATTTGCTTATTTTTAAAACGGCCTCAGTTTTCTCTATCCAGCGTAGGGCTGCAATGGGTCCTTCATTGCCCGAGAATTCTATTGGTTTGCAGGACCAGAATTCTTTGTAAGAACAACCATATGGCATGGTTCTTCTTCTTTTGGGAATGGGCGCTTGAAGTACGGGTCCATTGTTCACGTTGTTTTCCAGTTCACTTGGTCGTTTACTGCTATGCTTACTTTTATTATTCGCTTCTTGAACTGTTTGAATAATAAATGGCATTGCATCTATAATTCCTTGTGCCACTATATGTTGAACGGCACTGTTATCCATTTGGTTTCCATTGTTATTGTTGTCCGGATTCTCATTAACCACGTTAATGTTACTCTGGTTATCGTTATTCAGATTATCCTGATTTTCCTCGTCGGCCATCTGAATTTTAAACAATTTACCAAATATTAATATCACAATTAATATTTGAATATAGCCAATCATACGACACGCACTTTTAACCAAAAGCGTCGAGCATTGCGACTTTTACTCTATTTATATAGTATGCATCATTACACACTAGTACTGAAATTTAAATTACAATACTGACTGAAATGTAAAGCTACAATACTAATAGTAGGCATCCGTATTGTTTTTTTTTTCTAACACATACACACATATATTTTATTTTATTATTATTATTATTATTATTACTACTACCGTTTCTGCCTTCACCTTCACTGATATGGATTCATCCAAAAATCCATATTACGCTCATCGTATTTCCATACGAGGCGTTCTCCCACCTGTCGCATTCGATCACTGCTTTCTAAAATTTCCTCCCCAAAAGTCCTAAGTTCTTGGACATTTTCTGCACTCATTGGGGGTGCAGGTTCTAGGACTGGGTTTGGAAACTGGAGTACGGGTTCCTGATACGGAGGCATAGGGGCTTGGTACGGGTATGGATTCTCTAAAATTTCCCTAACATATGCATCACTAATGTTGTAGGGATCTTGAGGATCTAACCCTGGGTAAGCTCCTAAGTTGGGCATTGGCACATTTTCCTGTATTGGGTTTTGTTGCACGTAGTCCCTAACATCGTCCCACCAGGGGTCGTAATTGTTTGGGTCTAGGGGATCTGGTGCAGGTACCCTAGGTATCTCCTCCGGGTTGTAATCAGGCATTTCTATCTGGTTTTCTACTTCCATGGGTTGGTCAGGATTTTGTGGTTGTGGTGCTAGCATTTGTTCCAGGTTTGGGTCAGCAGCAGTGGTTGCTAAAATATGGATATTAGCGATACCCCTATTGAGCATGTCCTGATTATAAGCATCAGTCTCTCTTTTTGCTGCGACTAACACTCGCTGTTCCTGCAACTTTTTCATTCTTTTCCTACGCTCGTGCGCTCCCCTACTGAACCATCCCCTCTTTTTCTGAGGAAATGGCTCTTCAGACTGAGCCTTAAACACAAAGATTCCTTCTTCTGTGTCAGCAGAATACCCCGAGAGGGCAGGCTGAGAAGAGGAGGTGCCTTCGCTCCTAGGCGAACCAGACAGTTGACGATAGGCGTCAGAAGGTCCTTGGTCGCTCATACTGTAAACTAACAAATAGTCAGATAACACAGAGCAAGAAATACAATTATACACATATTTCCATAATTTATTTCCTAACACTTTGAATTTCGATGTCAGCAGAACACTTCTGTGGCTGAATTAGTGGCATAGCTCTGATACCACCTTCTGTCACAACCCCCGGTCCCTAGTTCCCGGGAACGGGCGGCCGTGAGCCAGTTTCGGTGGTATCACATTTATTTATCCAATTTGGCAGTGGAAATTTTCATCAGGACCGTAGTTAGGAAATATTTAATCAGAATAAACCACCATGTTTTATAACATTAAACATATGGGTAAAAACCCAAGTTTTCAATACACACGTTTCATAGGAACAAATCCTATTTATTTAATAAAACATCCATTTTATTCTTAGGTAACTTTATTGCCACTTTTCCAGGCCTCCAGTGCTGTCCAGCTGGCTTCTATTTGGCTTTCACATTTTGTTACCTGAAACGCGTTTTAAAACATATTGTCAGTGGGAAATACTGGTGAGTGAATCCCAGTTTAATCAAGTTTAAATAAAATTCACAGTGAACAGTATTGAGGGCGATCCCGCAATTACATTTGTTTCCAAGTTATATCAATTATCACCCGTTGGTACTGTCGACACCCGACTTGTGGAAATGTTACTCCTTAACCAGGTTGTAACAAATTTTGTATACAAAATCCCAACATACCCACGATAATTGTATTCTTACAAATACTCAATAACTGTCATTCGCATGGAAAAGTATGTAAGGTTTTGTAAAAACAGTTAACAAAAAGGAGATTACTCACATTGCTGTTTTAGGTTATTCTTTAGGGTTTCCTGGTGAATATCTATAATTTACACAAATGCACGTGTGTTAGTATAATAACCCATTTTAACATTAGTAATACCCTCCCCGAGACGGTATTCCAACGACTACGTCGGCAGAACCACGACAGCCGTTACAGAACCCTAGATCAATCGGGCAGCGTATCTAATACGTCTCCAGGGGTTATAATACTTACATCGTAGTAGAACCTCGCTATTTTAGGGGGTATAATGCCCGGGTATAGTAACGCCACTACAGAAAATTAAGAAAGAAAGAAACATTTGAGCGAGACGGACTGAAGGCCGTTGCCTTCTATTTATAGGGCTGTAATCGCACTTTCTCGCGGCCCGCGTGAAGAACAGGCCAAGCTTACGCGGCCCGCGTCAACGTTGGGTCAACGCGTAGCTTGGCTGGGTCAGCGTATAGGTCCGCCACGATGATGACACGTGTCATCACCGGGCTGCGCCACCATTTTAGACACTCGCGGCCCGCGTTAACTAATGGAATCTCTTATGCGGCCCGCGTCAACTAAAGAATTCAGCGGAGTCCGGTTACACCTTCATACGGCCCGCGTTAAGTTGAGGTGAGGCCCTACGCGGCCCGCCTCAGCTTAATAATTATTGTTTTTTAATTTATTTTATATATTATATTCTAATTTGGGCTCGGTTTTCACATACGGGTTGCATATAAAGACATATTGATATATTTAAAGATATATTAGGGTGTCAGAAATATTATGAGGGTGTCGGTTTTACCGAGGGTTGTTATATTTCTCTTCTCCACCTCCCCACCATTCTCTCTGTCACACCCCCGATATTTCCACATATTACCGGTGGGCCCGGCGGGGAGTATCGTGACGTAGTTGATATCATCATAGTCAATACACACAATATTATAGCACAACGAAAGCCTTGGTGAATAAACTATTATAAACCATATTGTCTGAGTGTTCGAGTTTATGAATATACAGACTGGAATGTAATAAGATCCACAGGCAGATCATAAATGTACAGAGAAACAAAAACAACAGATTTCAGGTATCTTATGGATTGGCAAGATCCTCTATGACACCCTATAGCTCCAACCTATTAGGAGAGGTACCTGTCAATTAGCCTTTAAGAAAATACGTCAGTTTACACTGGTAAATACAATTTAACTGACTCATTTTGAAAACATTTATAAAAATTGATTTGAGTGCACATGGCACAAACCATTTATAACTTGGGACAATCTTCAATAAAATCTTGTATACAGTTTTACATGTTTGTCATACATGTGGGGCCGGTTTGGAAGCCGGACATGATTACCTGACTCACCACTTATAAAACCCACAAAGGAGTTATCCCCAACTTGTGGGTAATTTAATATTTAGCATTTGCATCTGTCAGGTGCATGCCTGCACCTCGTGCATAGGTCGTGCTCATTAATAATTTAAATAAGCCGAGGATATCCAGGACACGGTCGTTAACCCCCAAATGTTTAGGTTATCAAACAATACGGATTAAAACGGGTTATGCGGATTTATTGAATCACAATCTGACTAAATAATCCCATACCCGACCAAGTGGTATTATTATATACCGTATCCCAAGCCCGTATAGGGAAAATAAGTTAAAAGTATTTACCTGATGCTAGCAGTAAAATCCTAAAGCTTTTGAAGGCACCTTCTACCGGAAGCTATTTAATCTGTATAGAAGGTTTATTAACCTATTAGGATGCTAACGGGTCTTTAATTAAGTCAAGGACTTAGACCGGATAGCTAGAAAGAAAGCTTACGGTTCTAAATGCTAGATTAAGCGGAGACCGGGATAGAATGTGATTTAGACCCGACAAGCTTGGATACTTGTATAATATGGGTAAACTAAATACATTCTGGAAAATGAGAATTTAATGATAAGGTTAAGCCCGTTTCGGCTAGTTTACGTAAACTAATCACGTAACCCGATCCGAACGCATAAACACGTAACGGGTAACCAAATAAATTATATACAGGTCTTAATCATTATTATGGTTAAAATATGTTAATATATCAGTAATGTATTAACATATATGCCCAAAAAGTAAATTAAACCAAAATAAGTCCCATGAGGGCATTTTGGTAATTTTAATGCCCATAAAAGAGTTTAAATACTAAACTGAGTTCCAGGTCTAATTTGGTCAGTAAAGACATGCATTTTTATAAGTTATATCAGTAGGGTATTTTATATATGTGAAATATATCTTATATAACCAAACTATGCACCGTAGGGGCATTTTGGTAATTTCTCGTAAGCCTTAAAGGTCAAAATAGACTTCTGAGTTTAAAAACTTTGGCTTACTGTATAAATATATAATTTAGCTTAAAACATCAGTGGGTAATAAGTTTTATATGCCCAAAAATAGTTTTGACCCATACTAGGTGCTAAAAACGCTTAAAAGTCGATTTAAAGGGATATTTGGGTTAAAATAGGAGGTTCAAAATATTCTATTTATCGTATAAAATCAGTAGCAAAAAGTTTGGCATTAAAATGTGATGAAAAACTCATTTTAAGCATGAAAGGGGTAAAACCGACAATTACCGAAATCAAGCTATAATCCTATGTTATGCTCAGCCTAAAAATAAATAAAAATCTTCAAAAATCCCAAAATATTATTTTACATCAGTAGCTAAAAAGTTTGGTGTCAAAAATCGAGTTTAGATAGGCTTTATGCAAATTACGCCTTTTAAATAATAAAAACCTCCTTAATTACGCTATTGAGCATAACTCCTATTCTAGACCTCAAACTGATGTCAAATTTTCGGGACATGTCTAAATATCGGTAGCAAAGGTGTTAGTCCATTCACATTGCTAAAAATCTCAGTTTTATGTAAAAAGGGCGTTTATGGCATTATTAAGCATAACTACGATCGAGTGCATATAATTCAAACCACTAGGCACCATGCAATATAACTTCAGAGGGTTATACTACTAAGTAATGTGGTCCTAATGGAAGCTTAAAACATGGAAGAAATAAGCTTGAATAGGTCAGAACTGAAAGTCAAAGCAAAAGTCAAGCTTTTGCGACTTTCGGTTATAAACTGACCTTAGACTACTAATTGTCGGGTTAAGACAGATAAAACACGTTTTAATACAAATTACCAAGTCATTAGAATGTTAAAATATAATTTAGAACCTCTGATTTATTAATTTTAATCATTTTTGACTATTCTATCTAGTTTGACAGTCAAACTGCTTTGACCCGATAATTGACCAGTCAAACGAGATAATTAGGAGATGCCCTTTTAAGGGTTAATCACCTATACTAATGTGGTCTTATAACCACTTTCAATTTGATTAGTGGTTAAACCATATGTAATAAAAACGAAAGTCAAACTAAATTTACGCTAAGTTTGACTTTAGAGTAATTAGGCTAATTATAACGACAAAACAAGTAATTAGAGGCTTACTAAAGGTCCAAGCAGTCTTTTCTACACTTGATAGTCTTCTCCTTGTCCTTAGCAAGCTCCAGATGTTGTTGATTAGCAAAAGTTTGCAAGTGAGCAAATGAACTCAAGAACTAGCTTTCTTATATAGTGAAATCCTTGGATCTAGATCACTTCCAGGTGTAATGGGACATCCTAGGATCACCCCAGGTGTCCTAGCTAATGAATTAAACCGACTTGTAGCTCCCTAGGTCGATAACTTTGAGGTTCAGGCGGTGGAACAGGCCAAACCCGCACCCGGCAATGATTTTCTGTTACCGGCACTCTCTGGCGGGCCGCGTAAGCCATAGGGGGGCTTACGCGGGCCGCATGACCTGTCTGAACTGGTAAAACAAGTTTCGATGTTGGCAGATTCAGTCCGTGGTGCTTTTAAACCCTTTTTAACTTTATTTTTGGCAATCAAGGCCCATGTAGTTAGTTTATTGAAGTCCAATGATGTGTAAACAAACTTTGTTAGGCTCGGGTTCGTTAAATATCTCTATGAAAGCAAGTTTCGTCAAGTTGACACTTATAGCCCAAAGTTTGGAAAACATGCTTAACGATCTCGGAATCACGTGAAATTTTTACCACTTATTCTTGGGAGTATATTTGAATATTTTGAAGCCTCGGTTTCGTTAAAAGGTCACTCAGAGGTCAGAATTGACATATTGACACTTTTAACCCTTGTAATTATATAATCTTCCGATTATTTTCACAAACGGCTTCTTATATCCAATTGATCACCCGTTTAATAATATGTTCTTCACGTATGGTCATTCAGATGCTCAAGTTTGGCATGTTGACACTTTTAGTCCTTCTGTAAGCATAGTTTCGTTGTTTGTCAACTTTAGTCCTTCAAACTCAATCTTTCGAATATTTAGAGTTTAGGACACGTGTCTATACCTAATTGGACGCGTTTTTACGTGGTGTTACATCCTCACCCCCTTAAAAGAAATCTCGACCCCGAGATTTACTGGAATAAGTGAGGGTACTTCTGTTTCATAGTGGATTCGACTTCCCACGTAAATTTGGGACCTCTGCGAGCGTCCCATTTGACTTTTACTATAGGCACATGCTTTCTTCGGAGCTTTTTAACTTGTCGATCTTCGATTGATATAGGTCTTTCAACAAATGTCAAGCTTTCATCGATTTGAACATCTTTATGAGACATAGCTAGCGATTCATCGGCTAGGCATTTCTTGAGATTACAAATGTGGAACACATTATGAATTCCACTCAGCTCCTCAGGTAAGTTTAGCTTATAAGCTACACTGCCTACACATTCGATAATCTCGAATGGTCCAATATATCTAGGGCTCAAATTGCCCTTTTTACCAAATCGCATCACACCTTTCCAGGGTGACACTTTCAATAGAACTTTATCGTCTACCTCAAATTTTAGAGGTTTTCGCCTCTTATCGGCATAACTTTTCTGCCTATGTCTGGCAGCTTTCAGACGATCACGAATCTGGACAATCTTGTCCGTCGTTTCAAGGACTATATCAGGTCCTGACAACTAAGCTTCTCCTATTTCCGCCCAACAGACAGGCATTCTGCATTTCCTACCATATAATGCCTCAAAAGGCGCAGCCTGAATACTTGTATGGTAGCTATTATTATAGGAGAACTCAATCAAGGGTAGGTGGTCATCCCAACTACCACCTAAATCAATGACACATGCTCGAAGCATGTCTTCCAAAGTCTGAATTGTACACTCACTCTGTCCATCCGTCTGAGGGTGGTAAGCAGCACTAAAATTCAAACGCATGCCCAAAGATTGTTGGAAACTTTTCCAGAAATGAGAGGTGTATCTAGTATCTCTATCCGAGATAATAGATACCCGTACGCCATGAAGAGCTACAATCTTATCAACGTACAACTGGGCTAACTTGTCGGAGCTATGAGTCTCCTTGATGGGCAAGAAATGTGCTGACTTTGTCAGTCTATCAACTATAACCCATATGGTATCGCTTCCGTGCCTTGTTTTAGGTAACTTGGTTATGAAATCCATAGTTACCATCTCCCACTTCCATGTAGGGAGTTCTGGTTGTTGAAGTAAACCTGATGGCTTTTGATGTTCAGCTTTAATCTGAGCACATGTCAGGCACTTAGCTACATGTGTGGCAATAGATTTCTTCAAACCTATCCACCAATAGTTCGCCTTCAAGTCCTGATACATCTTGTCACCTCCAGGGTGAACTGAGTACTTAGAGTTGTGGGCTTCCTGGAGAATCACATCTCGAAGTCCTCCTTGAACAGGAACCCAAATTCTTCCATTCATTCTGAGGATTCCATCCTTACCAGGTGCTAACTGTTCAGCAGTTACACCTAACTTTTCATTTGGAAGGTTAACCTCCAAAACAGCATCTTTCTGCGCAGCTAATAGTCTTTGATTCAGACTATTTTTCAGCTCAATGCCCTTGGCATTGATCCTAATTGGTTTAACTCTTTCCTTTCGGCTTAGAGCATCAGCGACCACGTTCGCTTTACCTGGATGGTAGCGAATCTCGCAATCATAGTCATTCAGAGTTTCCATCCAACGGCGTTGTCTCATCTTGAGCTCTTTCTGGTTGAACAGATGTTGGAGACTTTTGTGATCCGAATAAATCACACATTTTTTTCCATACAAATAATGTCTCCACAACTTTAGTGCGAATACAACGGCGCCCAATTCTAAATCATGGTGGTGTAGTTCTTTTCATGCACCTTTTGCTGTCGCGATGCATAGGCAATTACATTGCCTCACTGCATAAGTACACACCCCATGCCGGTGTGTGAAGCATCACAGTATACAAAAAATTCTTCAATTCCTTCCGGTAACAATAATACTGGAGCATTGCTCAACCTTTCCTTTAGAATCTCAAAAGATTCTTGCTGCTTTGGACCCCAGTCAAATTTCACATTCTTTCGGGTCAAAGAGGTTAATGGTGCAGCTATTCTTGAGAAGTTCTCAATGAATCTTCTATAATATCTAGCTAAACCTAGAAAGCTGCGAATTTCCGTAGATGTCTTTGGTACTTCCCAATTCATAACAGCTTCTACCTTGGCAGGATCTACTTGGATGCCTTGTTCACTGACAACATGTCCAAGGAACTGGACTTTGCGAAGCTAAAATTCACACTTGGGGAATTTGGCATACAATTTCTCCTGTCGAAGCAGTCCTAAGATACACCGAAGATGTTTCTCGTGATCAACTTGGTTACGAGAGTAAATAAGTATGTCGTCTATAAAGACAATGACAAACTTATCTAGGTATGGTTTGCAGACTCTATTCATGAGGTCCATGAATACTGCTGGCGCATTAGTAGGCCCAAAAGGCATCACTAAGAACTCGAAATGTCCATACCTCGTTCTGAATGCCGTTTTCGGTACATCTTCAGTTCGAACCTTGAGTTAATGATACCCGGATCTCAAATCAATCCTTGAGAAATAACTCGCTCCTTGGAGTTGGTCGAATAAATCATCGATCCTGGGTAAAGGATAACGATTCTTGATCGTTACCTTATTCAATTCACGGTAATCAATGCATAAGCGCATTGATTCGTCCTTCTTTTTCACAAACAGTATTGGAGCTCCCCAGGGTGAAGAGCTGGGCTGAATAAAACCTTTTTCTAGTAAATCATCTAATTGAGTTCTGAGCTCTTCCATTTCAGTAGGCGCTAAATGATACGGAGCTCGTGCAATAGGCGCGGATCCTGGAAGGATGTCTATCCTGAACTCTACTTGCCTCTTGGGAGGTAATCCAGGTAACTCGTCAGGAAAGACATGGGGATATTCTGAGATGATCGAAATGTCTTCAATCTTCGGATTTGGATCATTTACAGTCACTTGTGCCATGTAAATGACACATCCACTTTTCAAACACTGCGATACTTTGAGAATAGATACATTGCTGGGCAACCCATATTGTGTATCTCCCTGAATAGTGACTGATTCACCAGAGGGGATTTTGATAATGACAAGTTTTTTATCACGGGCAATTTGGGCTTGGTTATGCGACAACCAATCCATGCCTAAAACTATATCAAAACCAGCCAATTTCATTGGCAAGAGGGATAGCGGGATAGAATGATTCTTAATGGATATAGAACATCCATCAAGAAGAGTTGAAGCTGTTTCTAAGGTACCATCGGCAAGCTCTACCTCATATTTTATGTCTAGAGTCTTAATAGGCATATTCAACAACTTACAGAACTTATGGTCTACAAAAGACTTATCAGCACCGGAATCAAACAAGACTCTAGCATAGTTATTATTGATGAGGAAGGTACCTGTTATGACGTTTTCGTCGTTCACCGCTTCCCTCGCGTTCATCTGGAACACTCTAGCATTATTTTTCTTTCCCTCCTCGGACTTCTTTGTGTTCTTGGGGCAATTTGTTTTGATGTGCCCCTTTTCATTGCAACCATAGCAGGTTGCATCCTTAATGTTTCGGCACTCGACAGTCTTGTGCCCTTTCTTCTTACAAATCCCACATGGTTTGGCCTGTGGGTCCTGGTTGCATTTCCCAAAGTGCCTCTTATGACATGTCTTGCACCTGGGCTTATCATTCGATTGCCCCTTTTTGGAACCAGAGTTCCCCTTGCCCTTCTTGTTTGATTGAGAAGTCTGTTCATCCTCTCTTTTCCTTTTTCCTTCAACAGTAGTCTTCCTTGCCCTACTCCTCACCACATCCAAAGTGAGGGACAATGACAGATCCACAGCGGATCTATAGGTGGCTGGCTTAGAGGCCTTAACATTCCCCTTTACTTCAGGGGCCAGACCACCAATGAAACGCGCAATGCATTTGGGCTCAGGAGTGACTAGATATGGCACAAGCCTTGACATAGAATTGAAGCTAGTCACATAGGATCTACAATCTAGCTCCTTCATCACTAAGGTGAGGAAATCGGTCTCTATTCGCTCGACTTCATGCTGAGGACAATAGGTGTCCTTAACCAAAGCAACAAACTTCTCCCAAGAAAGATTGTACAAGTGAACCTTCCCAGTGGACTGCACTAGAGCTTTCTACCATGTGAGGGCAACGCCCTTAAAAGATTGTGATACAAACATAACCACATCCTCTTTAACGCATCCGCTGATATCTATTACGGTCTCCATCTCGTCTAACCATTTCATACAATCAATCGCCCCCTTTTCCCCTATAAAGTCTCTCGGCTTACAGGAGACAAAATACTTGTAGGTACAACCCTTGGTGTACCTAGGGGTCGGCTAGAGGACTACCTGCCTCTTTGGTTCACTGCCCTGATTAGATCAGTGCTGAGAGTGGTGCGAGTGTTGGGGCTCATCTGGGATAAGTGGCCCGAAAGATGGGTGAAAGGAAGGTGAAGAGCTTAGCGAGACAGAATGTCTTGCCGGCTCGAAGGAATGACCCCACAGATCGTGCGAGTCAGAACTAGATAGAGACGAGACGGAGTGCGTCTGTGAGATGGTCCTGCTGCTGATGGTCCCCCACGCATGGGACCTTTTCCTCTTCCTCTAACTCTGGGAGGCATTTTTTATGAACTTCCTGTCAAAGCAAGAAATCAAAACAAAATAAAATATAAATAGCAAAGGAAAGTTAAAGATAAATCCTAGGTCATTTGCCTAGACTCGAGAGTCTAAGAAATGTGCTTATTGTGTCATTGAGATTAAACACAAAAGATTGGTATTTAATTCACTCAATGTTGGCTCTGATACCAACCTGTCACACCCCGATATTTCCACATATTACCGGTGGGCCCGGCAGGGAGTATCGTGACGTAGTTAATATCATCATAGTCAATACACACAATATTATAGCACAACGGAAGACTTGGTGAATAAACTATTACAAACCATATTGTTTGAGTGTTCGAGTTTATGAACATACATACTGGAATGTAATAAGATCCACAGGCGAATCATAAATGTACAAAGAAACAAAAACAACAGATTTTAGGTATCTTATGGATTGGCAAGATCCTCTATGACACCCTATAGCTCCAGCCTTTTACGAGAGGTACCTGTCAATCAGCCTTTAAAAAAATACGTCAGTTTACACTGGTAAATACAATTTAACTGACTCATTTTGAAAACATTTATAAAAATTGATTTGAGTGCACATGGCACAAACCATTTATAACTTGAGACAATCTTCAATAAAATTTTGTATACAGTTTTACATGTTTGTCATACATGTGGGGCCGGTTTGGAAGCCGGACATGATTAACTGACTCACCACTTATAAAACCCACAAAGGAGTTATCCCCAACTTGTGGGTAATTTAATATTTAGCATTTGCATCTGTCAGGTGCATGCCTGCACCTCGTGCATAGGTCGTGGTCATTAATAATTTAAATGAGCCGAGGATATCCAGGACACGGTCGTTAACCCCCAAATGTTTATGTTATCAAACAATACGGATTAAAACGGGTTATGCTGATTTGCTGAATCACAATCCGACTAAATAATCCCATACCCGACCAAGCCGTATTATTATAATCCCGTATCCCAAGCCCGTATAGGGAAAATAAGTTAAAAGTATTTACCTGATGCTAGCAGTAAAATCCTGAAGCTTTTGAAGGCACCTTCTACCAGAAGCTATTTAATCTGTATAGAAGGTTTATTAACCTATTAGGATGCTAACGGGTCTTTAATTAAGTCAAGGACTTAGACCGACTAGCTAGAAAGAAACCTTACGGTTCTAAACGCTAGATTAAGCGGAGACCGGGATAGAATGTGATTTAGACCCGACAAGCTTTGATACTTGTATAATATGGGTAAACTAAATACATTCTGGAAAATGAGAATTTAATGATAAGGTTAAGCCCGTTTCGGCTAGTTTACGTAAACTAATCACGTAACCCGATCCGAACGCATAAACGCGTAACGGGTAACCAAATAAATTATATACAGGTCTTAATCATTAATATGCTTAAAATATGTTAATATATCAGTAATATATTAACATATATGCCCAAAAAGTAAATTAAACCAAAATAAGTCCCATGAAGGCATTTTGGTAATTTTAATGCCCATAAAAGAGTTTAAATACTAAACTGAGTTCCAGGTCTGATTTGGTCAGTAAATACATGCATTTTTATAAGTTATATCAGTAGGGTATTTTATATATGTGAAATATATCTTATATAACCAAACTATGCACCATAGGGGCATTTTGGTAATTTCACATAAGCCTTAAAGGTCAAAATAGACTTCTGAGTTTAAAAACTTTGGCTTACTGTATAAATATATAATTTAGCTTAAAACATCAGTGGGTAATAAGTTTTATATGCCCAAAAATAGTTTTGACCCATACTAGGTGCTAAAAACGCTTAAAAGTCGATTTAAAGGGATATTTGGGTTAAAATAGGAAATCTGGGTTTTTGATCAGTTTATAAGGTTCAAAATATTCTATTTATCGTATAAAATCAGTAGCAAAAAGTTTGGCATTAAAATGTGATGTAAAACTCATTTTATGCATGAAAATGGTAAAACCGACAATTACCGAAATCAAGCTATAATCCTATGTTATGCTCAGCCTAAAAATAAATAAAAATCTTCAAAAATCCCAAAATATTATTTTACATCTGTAGGTAAAAAGTTTGGTGTCAAAAATCGGGTTTAGATAGGCTTTATGCTAATTACGCCTTTTAAATAATAAAAAGCTCCTTAATTACGCTATTGAGCATAACTCCTATTCTGGACCTCAAACTGATGTCAAATTTTCGGGACATGTCTAAATATCAGTAGCAAAGGTGTTAGTCCATTCACATTGCTAAAAATCTCAGTTGTATGTAAAAAGGGCGTTTATGGCATTATTAAGCATAATTACGATCGAGTGCATATAATTCAAACCACTAGGCACCATGCAATATAACTTCAGAGGGTTATACTACTAAGTAATGTGGTCCTAATGGAAGCTTAAAACATGGAAGAATTAAGCTTGAACGGGTCAGAACTGAAAGTCAAAGCAAAAGTCAAGCTTTTGCGACTTTCGGTTATAAACTGACCTTAGACTACTAATTGCTGGGTTAGGACAGATAAAACATGTTTTAATATCAATTACCAAGTTATTAGAATGTTAAAATATAATTTAGAACCTCTGGTTTATTAATTTTAATCATTTTTTACTATTCTGTCTAGTTTGACTTTTTGTCAAACTACTTTGACCCGATAATTGACCAGTCAAACGAGATAATTAGGAGATGCCCTTTTAAGGGTTAATCACCTATACTAATGTGGTCTTATAACCACTTTCAATTTGATCAGTGGTTAAACCATATGTAATAAAAACGAAAGTCAAACTAAATTTACGCTAAGTTTGACTTTAGAGTAATTAGGAAAATTATAACGACTAAACAAGTAATTAGTGGCTTACTAAAGGTCCAAGTAGTCTTTTCTACACTTGATAGTCTTCTCCTTGTCCTTAGCAAGCTCCAGATGTTGTTGATTAGCAAAAGTTTGCAAGTGAGCAAATGAACTCAAGAACAAGCTTTCTTATATAGTGAAATCCTTGGATCTAGATCACTTCCAGGTGTAATGGGACATCCTAGGATCACCCCAGGTGTCCTAGCTAATGAATTAAACCGACTTGTAGCTCCCTAGGTCGATAACTTTGAGGTTAAGGCGGTGGAACAGGCCAAACCCGCACCTGGCAATGATTTTCTGTTACTGGCACTCTCTGGTGGGCCGCGTTAGCCATAGGGGGGGGGGGGGGCTTACGCGGGCCGCGTGACCTGTCTGAACTGCTAAAACAAGTTTCGATGTTGGCAGATTCAGTCCCTGGTGCTTTTAAACCCTTTTTAACTTTATTTTTGGCAATCAAGGCCCTTGTAGTTAGCTTGTTGAAGTCCAATGATGTGTAAACAAACTTTGTTAGGCTCGGGTTCGTTAAATATCTCTATGAAAGCAAGTTTCGTCAAGTTGACACTTATAGCCCAAAGTTTGGAAAACATGCTTAACAATCTCGGAATCACGTGAAATTTTTACCACTTATTCTTGGGAGTATATTTGAATATTTCGAAGCCTCGGTTTCGTTAAAAGGTCGCTCAGAGGTCAGAATTGATATATTGACACTTTTAACCCTTGTAATTATATAATCTTCCGATTATTTTCACAAACGGCTTCTTATATCCAATTGATCACCCGTTTAAGAATATCTTCTTCACGTATGGTCATTCAGAGGCTCAAGTTTGGCATGTTGACACTTTTAGTCCTTCTGTAAGCATAGTTTCGTTGTTTGTCAACTTTAGTCCTTCAAACTCAATCTTTCGCATATTTAGAGTTTAGGACACGTGTCTATACCTAATTGGACACATTTTTACATGGTTTTACACTCTTTGTCTTGCTTCTTCTTCTTTAGCAAATTGCTAGATGAGAGCATCAATACTAATGGACTTTGGATCAACAACAATGTTTCCTATGGGATCAAGATAACATTCTCTATCAGCATCCCATCTCTTCGCCGTTTTAGCTTCATTGAATGTAGAAGACATTCTGATCATCCTGGTTTGAGCTTTTATCTTTCTGTTGATGAATTTTTCTTCATCTGTTCTGTTGTCTTTGAATGGAACAGGCTTTGCCACAAACGCATATCCTACTGCATCCTCCTCTGGTAACAGTTCGCTCCAGTCAAAACCTTCATCATCATGAATAACAACAAGAGCTCTGGATTTTTCTTTGGGGGTATCTTCAAGCTGCTTCATTCTGGGCGGTTCTGATTTGTTCTGATGATAGATCGCTCTTTTGTAGTAATCTTCACGAAATGGATTTGCAGTATCATCAGCTGGTGCGTTACGACATTCTCGTTTGAAATGTCCTTTTTGTTTACACCTGAAGCACGTGACTTTTGATTTGTCAAAGCCAAGTTTTGTGGACGGCCCACCGATAGAATGTGTACCAGTAATCTCCATGAACCGTTGTGCTCGTCGGACTGCACTAGCCATACACCACCTGATGTCGATCAACTCCATCTCTTCAGGGTCGATCTGATCATAATCATCCTTGGTGAGGTTAGTGTTTCCAATCTTACCTGCCACAAGGCTCTCATATGACTCTAGCACAGAAGCTAAGAACACCATCTGCTGCTTTGCGGATTCTTCGCTGAAATTTTGAGCATTCTTTAAATCCACAACAATGTAACATTGAAACAAATTCTTTGAAGCCGATTGGCTTGAAGTTGACGATGAACCACTACGAAAACCACTGCTTGAACTCTCTTTACTTGATGTGTTAGAATTTTCAGCAGAGAAAGTTGTCTTAGGAGACACATTCTTGGGAATCATACTTTTAGGATAGTACAGCTCTAAATTTTGCTGATATGAGGAATGATTGACTTTGTTTGATTTCTTTATCTCCAGCTCATGACTTTCCAGTCTTTCAATCAACAGATCAACCGTCAGATCCTCCAACTTGATTGTATTCTTCAACATCAAAGCAAAGTATTGCCAATCCATCTCATCCGGCAACGAATCAAACAATTTGTCAACTAATTCTTCTCGACTATATACGACTCCATGTCTTGCCAGCTCCAACTTCAAATGCCCAAATCTCTCAATCATCTTAGAAACAGATTCATTTTTCAAACAGCCAAATAAATCAAACTCTTTTCTTAACAATTTCTTTTTGTTTTTGACTATCTCAGCACTACCCACACATTTCACTCTCAATTTTTCCCAAAGATCTGTAGCATTTGTGTATTCAATCAAAGATATTATATCGTCTCTCCCAGACTGATGAAGCAATGCAATGCACTTTTGTTCAACAATAAAATTCTCTATATCTTCAGTTTCTGTCAAATTTTCACCATCTATTCTTCCACTATTGAAACCATTCTTTAAACTTTTCCAGCTTGGATACGCAAACGCTTTCAACCACTCTTCAAATCTTTTGGCCCACCTATTATATTCTTCAATCGCCATCAACTTTGGAGGTTTGTTGTATGTGCCATATGCACTCTCCACACTTACAGCATCGGACAAAGTTTTCTTCGCACTCGGAGTGTTTTCATTGGTGTTGTTTGAAGTATCATCTCCGGTGTTTCCCGCGAAAGAAAACATGTCACTGAAAGGATTCATAAACTCATCCATCTTTCAAGTACCTGAGATAATCAACAAACACTTAGAAAAAATTTTGGTTTTTAAGAAAAGCAATTTCAAACGAAATCAATTCAAGCGAAATTATGAATCTTGCTTTTCACACGAAATAACCTTTCAAACGAGATTACTAGTTCAAGAGAAATACCTATTCAAACGGAATTAGGTATTACAAACGAAATTACCAAACAGAATCTAATTCCGTGCGGAATTAGGTCAATCTCAAACGGAATTAAGTCTCTTGGTGCGGAATTAGTAATTCTGTTTGAACGTTTCAAACGAAATTAGATCTCGTGTGAACTGGTCAACACTTTTCAAAAGAAATTAGGCCAAATGTATGATTCCGTGCGGAATTACAGAGATAATTTCGAACGGGATTATGATGACGTCAGCATGTTCGAACAGTTTTACAAGCGGAATTAGCAAGTTTTATCAGAATTTGTTCGAATTAAGGTCCAATTCTTTCAAGGATTAGTTAAAACTCTGTTTTACGTGATATATGTGAGTTTTAAGCCATTTCAACCGTTAAATTTTGTTCAAATCAGAAAAGAATGAGTAGAAGTGAGAGAATCCGATGAAATCAAGCTGAATTGGTATGAACTCCTAGTCCTGAGCTTTGATACCACTTGTTGGATCGTCGTGTGACCCTAATGAGTCAATCTGAAGAGTTCAACATCAAAAACAAAGGCGGAATCAATGAAATTGACGTAACATAGCTTGTTTTCCTCTAATTATCTTCTTATTAACCGATTCTGAGCTTTTACAGATTCAAATGACAAACGGACAGCACCTCGGCTCTGAATCCCACAAACACTAATTCCTTTTCAAATGAACATCAAGATCAGGTATATATAGGAGGTTAATTCCGCTTGAAACTGTCTCAACCGAAATTACGTTTCAACCGGAATTACTTAATTCCGTGCGGAATTAGTAATTTCGCTTGTAACTTCTAATTCCGTTTGAAATGTCTTCAAGCACCTTTCAAGCGGAATTACCCTTTACAACTGTTTTCTCGATTTCCGTGCCCTGATCTATCTAATACAATACAAGACTCGATAAAGATGAAGTTAACAGACATCAGTACATCAACAAAGTACATGCAATCTCATATATGGGGTTTTGGTGGGAAAATACAAAAAGGAGTGAACACTAATTATATAAGTTACATTTATAACTGAAGTAAAAATGAAGGCCATAATATGATTTACATTTGTCCATACCTGGAAATTTATGTAACTTCTTTCATATATATATAATATAATTATGTTACATTTGCCCAATATAGCGACTTCAACATGTAACACCTCATGATTTCCTTACTTGGAAATATATAATATAATTATGTTAATTGCTTTCAAACAAAAAGAAACAGGAAAAAAATACTTAACTTCTATGTTGGTTAGTGTATTACATTTAATGTTGATGTAAACAATCTAATTAATTTATCTACCTAACATCATTTGTTTGTCTATAAATTAAGGTGAAATGTAAACATTTGTTTCATCACGTGTTCACCATAACAAAGTGAAAAAAAACAACCTTATTATGTCTAGTCCAACATCACCATCTGACTCAAAATGGGTTACCAAACGATTGCGGAGAACTCTTTCATTTGAACTCTAAACTCCGAGATCGGATGGTAACCCAGAGTGTACTCAAATCATAATCACCCTTCTCTTCCTTCAACGCCGCCAACTGTTGAAGAAAATCTTGCTAATCACCATGGTGAAATCTTTAACCATGACCTGGCTTTTCAGTGCTGAGTGGTTTTAGGCTAAGCTCACTCTCCCATGGGTTGTGGTTGGCCCACAAGACAAGAGTGCTTGGAGAATAACAAGAGTAATCATCATCTATAGGAACATCTTCAGGATCATCGGTAGCATTTGGATCAACTGCCGGGGGGTGGGGGGTTCTTCTGGGTGGCGTTGACTGGTTTAGTTGGATCAGTGAGCACCACAGATGAAGAGTGTTTGACATGGGTAACTTGTGTAGTGGGAAAAAATGATCCCCAGTCAACATCAAAAAGTGCCTCATCTAACCACATCTCATCATGGGTTGTTGCTTCTGGTTTAGTATTAGTAAGGAGGTCACTTATAAGCTTAGCATCCATAGCAAGATTTTCTTCAACAGTTGGCGGCGTTGACGGAATAGAAGGGGTGTTTATGATTTGAGTACACTCTGGGTTGCCATCCGATCTCGGAGTTTGGAGTTCGAATGAAAGAGTTCTCCGCATTCGTTTGATAACCCGTTTTGAGTCAGAAGGTGATGTTGGACTAAACATAATAAGGTTGTTTTTTTTTTTCACTTTTGTATGGTGAACAAGTGATGAAACAATTGTTTACATTTTACCTTACTTTATAGACAAACAAATGATGTTAGGTAGATAAATTAATTAGATTGTTTACATCAGTTTACAACAACATTAAATGTAATACACTAACCAACATGGAAGTTAAGCTTTTTTTCCTGTTTCTTTTTGTTTGAAAGCAATTAACATAATTATATTATATATTTCCAAGTAAGGAAATCATGAGGTGTTACAAGTTGAAGTCGCTATATTGGGCAATGTAACATAATTATATTATATATGTGAAAGAAGTTACATAAATTTCCAGGTATGGACAAATGTAAATCATATTATGGCCTTCATTTTTACTTCGTTTATAAATGTAACTTATATAATTAGTGTTCACTCATTTTTATATTATCCCACCAAAACCCCATATATGAGATTGCATGTACTTCAACCATTACATTTTTTTTTCAAAGCTGTCATTTCTTAGCAAGCATTTACATTTGATGTAATAAGTTTCTTTAAAGTTGCTGTCATTTCATATTAAAGTTTTGAACTTTTGATTATTCCCTCCTTTTGTTTACCCAAACGTGATACATGTATATATATTTTATTTTTTATTATTACATCACAAAGAGACAATTGGGATTCATTAAATGCTTGTACTATAGTTATCAAATCATGAGAGCTGCACTAACACTGCATATCCATACATATATTTTTTTAAATGTGTAAGATAAGACAAAAAGACAATGGGGGATAAAATAGAAGTACACATTTTTTTCTTTTTTATTAGTTATGCTTTTTCCTTCTTTAGTGTACACATCAACGATATGCTTCCTTTTTGTCCAATTTAAACTTCCCATACTGGGGCATTTATATGAGATTGTACTTTTTATTGTTTATATATATATATATATATATATATATATTATAATTAATGAGTACTATGGATATATTTCTTGGATATGGTGTTGGTGTACGTGCATCTTTTTTGAGAAGATTGGACACTCCCAAGCTGGCAGCATTAATTTGTAAGATTGTACTTTTTATTTTCTTTATATAAATATTATAACAAGGAGTAGTTACTGTAACAACTTTCACTAAAATTAATATTTAGTATAATAATTATCCAATAAGGAAACCCTAATTAAGACACCCAAGTGATTCTGCACAAACCCTAAAAATTTCAGAACAATCGGAATCAGGATCAGGGCCCCTAAAACTCAGGGGGTTTGGGGTAAACCCTAGTTAACGATTATCCCTATTAAACGTTGTCAAAATCTAAATTTTCAAAAGTGTTGACTCATCTAGGCTAGTCCCACACGCGGCAAGTCTATAGTGATTAGGTGTCCCTTACGGACTGTAAGGGATACTGCTTACGGTCCGTAAGCATGTCAATTTTCATGTATAAATAGCAGACATTGGCATTCATTTCTGCTGTTCAAACGACGCTCAATTTCTAAATTGACGTCGAGTTATTCACTTTACAACACACAAATCACTAATTAGTGTAGCGGGGTGCTGCTACAATACCGGGTATTAACTCGATCGATGTTCAATTCTTTTCTTTCCGTCAGCTTTTATTTTTGTAAATAATAGCTCGGGATTTTACCCTCTAAATCCCTAAACTCTGCCCGTTATTAGGGTAATAACTCTAATCACTGGTACGATACTTTATCCGATCGATTATAACTATCCAACGATTGTCTGAGTGCTGCTCAAATTGAGTTATACTTTGTTATTCATCGTGATTTCGACTTGAATGTTTGAATGCTGTCCGAACTCGGGCTATACTCTGTCATTCGTTGTGAATCCGCTGAATTGTTAAGTATTGCACTTGTAAATCGTTGTGAGGGTTTTATCTCGTGATTATCGTTAAAGTTGAATTGAGTTAATACACTAATGCGGGTTCCCGTGTATCTAGAAATTAGAACTCGTAAACAAGTAGGTAGGCATGTCAAGCAGGTAGGTAGGCATGTCAAGCAGGTAGGTAGGCATGTCAAACAAGTAGGTAGGCATGTCAAGCAGGTAGGTAGGCATGTCAAGCAGGTAGGTAGGCATGTCAAGCACGTAGGTAGGCATGTCAAGCAGGTAGGTAGGCATGTCAAGCAAGTAGGTAGGCATGTCAAGCAGGTAGGTAGGCATGTCAAGCAAGTAGGTAGGCATGTCAAGCAGGTAGGTAGGCATGTTAATTTAAATCCCACATCGATCAGAAGAATTGTTGAGGTGCTTGCTTGCTTGCTATAAATAGGAACTTAGGATTTCATTCTTCGTTGCTCATTTCTTTCTTCTTTTCTCTATACGTTGGTGTTCTAACCAATAATCACCAAAGCGATGTTCTGTCCGATCGATTCAGGAACCATCTAACGAATGCCGAAGTGCCGTGCTTTGTGAATTTCGTTAAACGGAATCCAAAGTACTATACTTTGTGAGTTCATTAAATGGATACCAAAGTACTGTCTGAATAAGACTATACTTTGTGAAATTCGTTAAGGTTCGAATCTCGTGACTACTATTAAGGTTTGATTTGGGTTTTACACAAATACGTATTCCATTCTGTTAAACTATATGTTTAACTACCGAAAATACTCCCCACTACACACTCGCAATCAAACAAACTATTAAATCATCAGAAGATCCAGAATAATAAAGTGCATGCTTAATTATCGGAAGAAGTAGAATCAAGAAGCTTGTTAACTCAATCTTGCATGCTTATAAAGTGAGTCATTCTCTTTTTATCAAATGTTTTACAATACTCCAAATTATTTTCAGAATTATAATTACAGTGATTAAGTTTATGTAATCACCAAATTACAGCCGGTATGTGGGGTATTGTGCACATTACTACTGTTGTTATCACTTTAGGTGGGCGAACCTAAAATTAAGTGATATTCGTCATTCATTGGGGCAGCCAATGGTGATATGACCACAGTCACAGATCCGGTCGAGTGACAAATACTGTGGGTAGTTGGTTTGATATCAGAAACATTGTAATCTCTCTTAATACTGTAAATTATAACAAACGAGTCGTTTTAGTAAACTGAATGATTCACTCAGTATTTCCCGCTGACAAAACCTTTTTAAAACGCGTTTCAGGTAATTACAGTAGATTGGAGTAAGGATTGGATCCGGCACTAAAAGACTTCAAGAAGTGGCTTATTTTATTAATTAAATCAAATTAAGAAATATTGTTTTTTATTAAAAGCTACCTTTGTAACAATGGAATTTATTCCATCTATTTAAATAAAATCCGGTGTTTCTAAACTCTGATATTTTTCCTAACTCACGGTCCTGATAAAATTTCCGCTGCAATATTTTTCAAAATAACTCACCGGTACCACTGGACTGCTCGCGGCTCCCGATTCCGTCCAGGATGGGGTCGGGGGACGTGACAGAAGGTGGTATCAGAGCCACTGCTTTAAGCCTATAAGTGTTGTGATAATAATACTTAGGCTTAAATAAAAAGAGTTAGGAGATTACTGTTAAATGGTAGCACAGCCGATAGCAGTTAGACTTGAACATAAGAAAAGATGCCTTAGTATAAGCTAAGCTACTTGTTTACGCAATTAGGTGTTATAATAATACCTAAGTTTAAACGGAAAATTAGAAGCTTAATATTATCTGATAGCACTCCGGATGATATTTAGACTTGAACTTAAGAATTTTGCCTTAAATAAACTTTAAGGTAAATTACTTATATAAGTACAATGTAATGGATATTGGTATTCCATAAAAATGACGATTAGCAGGCAATAGCACGTAATTGCTTCTTGCTTATTGATATTATTTGGTCGAGAATAAGATATGTTAGGGAAATACAAATTTCCTTGATTCTGGATAAAAGTCCTAATAAAAGAGGCACTTTTAAAAATCTTGAAAAGATACTATTTATGGGAAATAGAAAATTTTCTCCGGCAAAACTGGGTATAGAGTAGCAGACTCTCCAGCTTGTCTGAATATACTGAAGTTACCTCTCCGGCGCGAACCGGATAAGACGGGGTAAATAATATGTCAAATCAGTGACAAGATTTCCCTAAATAAAATCATGACCAGATATTTGACTTGTTTTTGGAAATATGAATCTGCTAAATACATTGATCTTATAGAAGGTATGTATATTACAGCATGTGAAATATATAATTATATAGATATGTATATCTATAAGGAATTCCAAAAGTCAATTAGGAATAAAACACAAGCATATGTGTCTAGATTTCTTTATTAGGAATCTCTTTTCCGATATCAAACATTATTTCGTTTGATCATTTGTCTCGTAGTTCGTGTGACAAAATAAACAATGGAAACTCTATAAATTGGAACACCATCAAAAATATAAGAATTACCAATGCGTTATCATAAACTATTAACGCAAGTAAGAAACATCTAAAGTTGTGCTAATGCACAAGAAAACACATAAAACTTAAATTATATATATCCACGGACGTCGAAGTTTATCACACATGACTTCCAAGGCAAGACCTTTGGAAAATATAAATTAGGCACGATGACACCAATACTAATTCCGTCAGTAAAAGAACTCCTAATAAAAAAAGCGGCACTTTGCCACATGATCTTACAAACGATCACAATATCGCTGAGGTACGTTGGAACAATATTTCACAACCATCGGTGCACAGTCTAATTATAGTCATAATTATTGGCACTACAAAAGAAGTCATCTACCTTTGCAAATCCCCTATTTCATTTCATTTCATTCGACATTCCTTGGTAATGTCACTTAACAAAGGTTATCACACGAGATTTCAGATAAAGTTCTTATATTTCTTTCGTTGCAATTCTGACTTCTGCCTATAAATAAGTTGACTTTCGTGTTTCTACTTCTTTTAATGATCATCATACCATAAAGATTTCTTTCATAGTAGCAAATATTGATTCATTTCATTTCTTGATAAATCCACACGCTACACATGCACTGTTTGTTACGCATGTGGTTTATTTGAATTATGAAGACCATAAGAGGGCATCATTCCAATTTGTTGTTTTATCAAAAGCTCAAATATCATTTCGCTATACTTGATCTTTTCATTGTAAACCTCGTTTTTACAAAGCAATGACTCTTTAATATCGAATCAATGAATTTCTTGAAAAACTCAATTTTCTTTTGAAGAGTATACATGATTTCTGTTGTGATCATGTCCGAACTTCCTTATTAAAACTCGTTTTTATCCAAACCCAGTTAACTTGCTCGCAATCCGTATTCAATTCAAAGTCCCATATGATATTTTAAGCCATCATATTCGAATTCGGAATAATCCCAACAAGCATTTCGATTCTCTTGAACTATAACATGCTTTCTTGGCCTTCGACTTCACTGAATTATTTCTTTGATCACGATCACCTTGTAATGACATTTTCACAAAATTTGAAGATTGAGCTAATCTAGGATTTAATTATTTATTTATCTATATTGAATATGCTTTGTTAATTTATTTTATAAAAGCAATCTTAACACAATTATGTGCTAAGATAATGATCCACCATTTCATGTCCTAATTCCTTAGTCCTTACAACCTAAATCGAACCTTTCGTGATATTTCTTACCTTATCATCATTGATCGAAAAACATTATATAAATTTAATTGATTATATATAGAAACTTCCAATATAGTATTCCTGTATTTAAAATTTTTAAAACCATTAAGGTAAAGAATTTATATTTTTACGTATAAAATTTTGTTTGAAGTATACTCTCATTTAAGTTTATGCATTTATTATTGGCAATTAATATTAGTTTTATTATTAGTAATATTATTAGTATTATTATTTTTAGATACTAGAGTTATTATCAAGGGCATGTATTGAATAGCCTAGCCTTAGTTAGGCATGGACTGGCCACCTATGCTTAAACAAGGCAGCACTAACCAATATCCAACCATGATAATAACTATTTAATATATAAATATAAATTAAGTCATCATACTTATTTAGTAAATTTCAATTATATATATATATATATAAATGTTTTATATTATATATAGAAATATATATACTTCGTACTGTAAAGAGAAGACATATTTTCATAAAACAAGCAAAGGGACGAATAAAACTATCTAAATAATTAAGTATTCATGAACAAGACATATTATAAATAAATGTTCATCTTGATTAATATTTCACAACTATTAAATACTTATAGAAATATTCTTTTATAAAATATATATATTAAAATATCAAATGTTATTTACGCAAGCCAATATTTAAGTATGCTTGATATTAAAATAAACATTTATTATTTTACTTTTATGATTTAAAATACCCTATTATAAAATCTTATAATTAAACACACTTGATTTTAAATGATAATCGTGAGTTCTAAAATATTGGGTAAACCTATTTATAAAACATATATCATTATTTTGTCAAAATTTACCCCGGGTTTGATATTTTAAACCTATCTATATTTATTTATTATTCTACTTTATGATAACATAAAAGGAAAAGGTATTTAGTAAATCAAAATATCACCTATCTTTAATCAAACATTTTGATTAAAATCATCTGAATACAATTATGTATTAAGACAAAAATATACTAACTTTATTGTCTTTTCATATATTCTTACAAATCACCAATCTCAGCACATTGATTTTCTCATATCATAATTCAATATTTGACAAAACATTTTCATGATTTCATTTTGAACCGATCAATCTTAAGTCTTCCTTATGTACCAATCAAGGTAAGTTTTCTTCTAACAAAGAATTTTACTAATTCCAAAAAGTTCTTCACATTCATTCTAAAAATCTATAGATCATATATCTTTTGGCTTAAACATAATCACCTTGGAAACTATATCATTTCATCGGAATGTCTCATCTTTTGAAATATCTAGATTCGCTTCCTTGAAACTCTCAGATAATTTCGAAAATGGTAAATTTATCATAACAATACCTTGTAGTATCCATATACATTTGTAGCCTGTGCTAATAATAAACCCTATTCATACGCCATTCGTTTGATTTGTCATATTCTTGGTACAATTATGTACTCAGATTACGATACACTAAATTCTATTGTCCAGTACCATTTAAGTATACGATGTTGATTTTCGGATAATCATTAACAAATCATTTTCCATACTCCCATTCACAAATAAATATTTATCAATTCGGAATCTCCCTCAATTGATCAAAGTAAGTTCATTTCGAATATTGAATCCCATTGTTTCTATAAATCATTTTTATTTTTAAATTTTCATACCCCTCAAAATATCTTTTGATTCCATTCCACGATACATTATTTTTCTTAATTAAAAGAAGAAACCTAAAGAAAATATCATAGTCCAAATCTCGAGGACGAGATTTTTTTTATTAAGGTGGGGAGGATGTAACAACTCTCACTAAAATTAATATTTAGTATAATAATTATCCAATAAGGAAACCTTAATTAAGACACCCAAGTGATTCTGCACAAACCCTAAAAATTTCAGAACAATCGGAATCAGGATCAGGGCCCCTAAAACTCAGGGGGGGTAAACCCTAGTTAACGATTATCCCTATTAAATGTTGTCAAAATCTAAATTTTCAAAAGTGTTGATTCATCTAGGCTAGTCCCACACGCGGCAAGTCTATAGTGATTAGGTGTCCCTTACGGACCGTAAGGGATACTGCTTACGGTCCGTAAGCATGTCAATTTTCATGTATAAATAGCAGACACTGGCATTCGATTTCTGCTGTTCAAACGACGCTCAGTTTCTAAATTGACGTCGAGTTATTCACTTTACAACACACAAATCACTAATTAGTGTAGCGGGGTGCTGCTACAATACCGGGTATTAACTCGATCGCTGTTCAATTCTTTTCTTTCCGTCAGCTTTTATTTTTGTAAATAATAGCTCGGGATTTTACCCTCTAAATCCCTAAACTCTGCCCGTTATTAGGGTAATAACTCTAATCACTGGTACTATCCGATCGATTATAACTATCCAACGATTGTCTGAGTGCTGCTCAAATTGAGTTATACTTTGTTATTCATCGTGATTTCGACTTGAATGTTTGAGTGCTGTCCGAACTCGGGCTATACTCTGTCATTCGTTGTGAATCCGCTGAATTGTTAAGTATTGCACTTGTAAATCGTTGTGAGGGTTTTATCTCGTGATTATCGTTAAAGTTGAATTGAGTTAATACACTAATGCGGGTTCCCGTGTATCTAGAAATTAGAACTCGTAAGCATGGTTGTAAAAGTCGCTAGGCGCTCCCTAGTCGGTCGAACAGGGAGTTGAGAGTACTCGGCCTAGCCGGAGAGTACACGGGGAGTACTCGGAGATGCCAACTTAAAAAGAAATTAGTTTTCGGAAATTAAATATATGTCAAATAACATAAATTTACTAATATTTATAACAAAATACGTGAAATTGATATTCATTCTTTAATATGATAGGCATAGAAATTTTGTTTTATTGTATTTTTAGCCAAACTCGGCCCGAGTTGACCTACTAGATCCGATTTTGGCCAATGTTGACGACATTTGATCGATTCTGAGTAATTAGTCGGAGTTAGAGAAAGTCGCCTCGGCAGCCTACCTTGTAGCGACTACTCGGGGAGTACTCGGCCTTGGAGACCTTGTTTTACAACCATGCTCGTAAGCAAGTAGGTAGGCATGTCAAGCAGGTAGGTAGGCATGTCAAGCAGGTAGGTAGGCATGTCAAGTAGGTAGGTAGGCATGTCAAGCAGGTAGGTAGGCATGTCAAGCAAGTAGGTAGGCATGTCAAGCAGGTAGGTAGGCATGTCAAGCAAGTAGGTAGGCATGTCAAGCAGGTAGGTAGGCATGTCAATTTAAATCCCACATCGATCAGAAGAATTGTTGAGGTGCTTGCTTGCTTGCTATAAATAGGAACTTAGGATTTCATTCTTCGTTGCTCATTTCTTTCTTCTTTTCTCTATACGTTGGTGTTCTAACCAATAATCACCAAAGCGATGTTCTGTCCGATCGATTCAGGAACCATCTAACGAATGCCGAAGTGTTGTGCTTTGTGAATTTCGTTAAACGGAATCCAAAGTACTATACTTTGTGAGTTCATTAAATGGATACCAAAGTACTGTCTGAATAAGACTATACTTTGTGAAATTCGTTAAGGTTCGAATCTCGTGACTACCGTTAAGGTTTGATTTGGGTTTTACACAAATACGTATTCCATTCCGTTAAACTATATGTTTAACTACCGAAAATACTCCCCACTACACACTCACAATCAAACAAACTACTAAATCATCAGAAGATCCAGAATAATAAAGTGCATGCTTAATTATCGGAAGAAGTAGAATCAAGAAGCTTGTTAACTCAATCTTGCATGCTTATAAAGTGAGTCATTCTCTTTTTATCAAATGTTTTACAATACTCCAAATTATTTTCAGAATTATAATTACAGTGATTAAGTTTATGTAATCACCAAATTACAGCCGGTATGTGGGGTATTGTGCACATTACTACTGTTGTTATCACTTTAGGTGGGCGAACCTAAAATTAAGTGATATTCGTCATTCATTGGGGCAACCAATGGTGATATGACCACAGTCACAGATCCGGTCGAGTGACAAATACTGTGGGTAGTTGGTTTGATATCAGAAACATTGTAATCTCTCTTAATACTGTAAATTATAACAAACGAGTCGTTTTAGTAAACTGAATGATTCACTCAGTATTTCCCACTGACAAAACCTTTTTAAAACGCGTTTCAGGTAATTACAGTAGATTGGAGTAAGGATTGGATCCGGCACTAAAAGACTTCAAGAAGTGGCTTATTTTATTAATTGAATCAAATTAAGAAATATTGTTTTTTATTAAAAGCTACCTTTGTAACAATGGAATTTATTCCATCTATTTAAATAAAATCCGGTATTTCTAAACTCTGATATTTTTCCTAACTCACGGTCCTGATAAAATTTCCGCTGCAATATTTTTCAAAATAACTCACCGGTACCACTGGGCTGCTCGCGGCTCCCGATTCCGTCCAGGATGGGGTCGGGGGACGTGACAGTTACCTTTACCGAAGAGATGACCCAATTTAATATATGTTGTTACATTTTTTGTACTGATTTCTGTAACGAAACAGGAATTTTTTGTACTACTTTTTTTTGTAACAAAGTAGCTTGTACTGATAATTACAACTGTTTGACTAACGCTAATTATTATAGCAAAGAACACACATATTAGATGTAACATTGTATTACATTTATTCATTGTCAAAGTGATTAAAAAAGTTATCAAACGAAAATATTGCATTGTTACACCTTTTTTACAACATCTTATTGTGTGCTTTTCAAAGTAAAATATACATCTTAGTCAAACTTTCCATTAGTGTACTTGTGGTTCATCAAAATTTAACAATAAACATACTCATAAAGACATGTGTTCCAGATCAACGACATACATAAATAGTGAAATACATACACAGCCAACTGCAGTGGCGAATCCAGGAATGTTTTCCAATGATATCACTGTTTTTCGATGTTTCAATTTCATAGTAGAGGACATAAAAATTTCTGGATCAGTTCGATGGTTCGGGTCGGATAAAATTCATCATATAATTAAAAGTAATGAAAATCAAACAAAAAATTTCTTGACTAACGATGATTTTTGTTACAAACAAAAAATAAGTCATTGAAAATCAAACAATGAGATGATTTTTGTTACAAACAAAAAATAAGTCATTGAAAATCAAACAATGAAATAAACAAGTAGTTAAGAAACAATTCTTATTCAATAAACAATAAAAGTATAAAACTAACCTCTTTGATCAGCCATCTCAAATCTGTGAATCGATTTTCAATTTTTTTCAAAATTCAGCAATTCGTCTTAGCAACTAGAGTTAGTAAGGCAAGATTTGATATTCTAGGTCAATAAAATTTGCCTACTGCCCTAGTTTTTATCAATCTATATGGGCTTAGGTTATTTAGTAGAAAGTGGGCTTTGGGTATTTAATTGGAGTTGGCCTTCCTAAAGGACTTTTTATATATCTAATTGGGCTGGGTTATTATTAGGTATTTGATTGCAACACATCTTTCACTTTCAGCATTTACGTCATCTTCTTCTTCTTGACATTAGTTGCAGAGAGTTTAAGGTATGAACATCAAATTAGTTTAATCTAAAAAATCATTGATGTCACCATCCAAAAATCAGTGGAGTCACCATCCAAAAAATCATTGATGTCACCCAAATAACCTATGCATACATGTGTATATACGACCGAAAAACCGTTGCTGTACCGTGACTACATTCCGAATAGCCTACCTCCGCCCCTGGCCAACTGACAATGTACGAGTTCAATTGTTTAAGTTGTCCACAAAAAAAAAAACATAACATTGGCATATGGAGTAGCAGCTTACACTGATAATCCAGCATCGCGAACCTTTCCCTTCATTAAATTCACATCAAAGAGTAGTATGCGTGTAGCGAATTCTTTTCGGAGGGCAAGAATCTGTTTTTGCTTTCTCTTCCAGTGGCCGCTAAAACCACATTCGAAAGGTTCACTGATGCAGTTAAAATTCTGCATGTGCTGCATAAGGGATACTGCACTATCCATTGGATGTGCAGGGGTCGCCCAATGGATATCACACCTCTTAATCTTGGCTGCTGCTACTTGATCCTTTGACGGATGTTCGGAACGCTCCAAATAAGCGACCAACATATGCTTCTGTTAAAAAACAATAAAGTAATCAGTTTTGGTATGAGTTATTGTTTTTCATCCTAATATTTACAAGAAAAGAAAATGACTAACCACTTTGTATGGTGTATCTTTATTGTAGTAATCTTGATGATCCCTAATGACAACTAAGGGTGTGCGATCAGGCTTGTGGTCTATGACGGTTATTGCGCCGTTTTCCAGATCGAAAACAATCAAGTAATATTGATCATTCTCTAGGAAAGAAAAGCATTTTGATCCCAATGAGTTCATATGTGCTGGCTCCCATCATCCTTTCGCGGAACCTTTTCATACGTTCATCATCATCACAAGTAGAATCTGTCAATAACCAGCTTCCCTGTTTTTTTTTTCAAATAAGATGTGTCAATAAGGTGGTGCAAGACCCGAATTCCAATAATTCAAAAAATGTCTTTAAATAGGCAAACTTACAACGTTCCAAAAGACTTAATAAATCCAAAATCATAGACAAAGATAAAATAATATAGTATGAATACTTACTATCACAGTTGTTCTAAAATAAATACGCGTCTCGCAGCCGGCAATTCTATCAACTTCTTCATAATTCATTACATCTACCCAAGCATCAACCACATCAGAGTACACTTTCACTTCCTCCCTCAATGTGCGCATCAGCGTCTTTGTGATTTCGATGCCGTACATGCTCTTGAAGATAATATCTCTACATAAGACAATGTTAGATTTATAAATTAGATTCTGGATATCAAAAAACTAGGACTACTATGTTTTACGTATATTTTATATAACTGAACTTACTCAGCAGATTGACCAAATTTTTTTGTTACCCCGCTAGAAAAAGAGATGACCATTTTCCGTGGCCTGTATGTTGTTTGTGAAAAAACGTATGCTGTTATACATTTAAAACAAAATAGACTATTCGGAAAAAAACATACTATTTGGAGCAAAACATCCCTAATCTATCAGGAGCAAAGCTTTGCATAATGTAACAACTAGTATTTTAATATTTAAACGGAAGCTTACATTGAGTATTTCATATCGAACAGAAAATCCCATATACGTTGTTCTTCCGATGTAATATCGTTTTCCATTTCGTCATCATGGTCATCACATGACCGGTTGCACCTACCAAATGGTTTTCTTCGTCTTGATTCAAGTTCGTTTACCGAAGCCTTACGTATGATATCATTTTCAGTCGTTCCCTTGACTGCTTAATTTTATTTTTTGTTCGTTAGTATTAATAAAAAAATGCCAGGTTTATTATAATTTTTTAATGAAGTTAAAAACATGTAGAACTTACCATTGATTGTATTTTTGGTCTCTTCTTTTTTGAATTCTTATCTTCTTGATTTATGCCATAACTTTTTTGCAGATCAGTTGGTACGGAAGTTTTCGTATTATCTGTATCATCGACATCAGCACCTGCAATTTTTTTTCGTTTTGATAAGTCCGATTATCTGTTGTGTACAGAAATAACACATGTTCACGGTTTGTTTTTTGGAATCATGACTTACCTAGTTCGGCGTCTTGTGTGAGTAGCTGAAAGATAGGCCCATCAAGCAATCCTTGCATGTTTTGTGTTTCGTTGCTCCTGTCCAATTCTATTCATTTACATGTACACATACATATACATGTTAGTTTGTTTGTGTATGATTGGTTTTTCTTGATTTTTGTACACATGTAACAGGTTATACGTGAGTTTATATAATGGTTGAATGAAAAAAACACGTAGAACTTACTTGTCGGTGTAGCTTTCGTCTCTTGATGTTTTACCTCATTTTCTTCGTCGCGTTTGAATCCACATGCGCCACTTTTTTCTGTAGTAGCTGCCAAACCTAGTGTGGTATCTCTGCCACTTTCTTCGTCATGCATGATCTCTTGTGTTTTGTCACCCTCACCCCCATCTAGTTAGTTAAATGCGGTCACATACACACATGTTACGTTTAGTTTGCATTTTAGCACATACATAAGGTGGTTAACTTAACTTTTAGCGCATTACTTTGTATGACTTTTTACTTTATTGTTTATTTAAAACATGTTACATTTTTTTTATTTGTTGAGAAATGTAACATTGATGTCACTATGATTTTTTTATTATTTTTGTATCTACAATTATTGCACGTGTACGTTGTCGTGTATGTTTCTATAGTGGAGTTTCTATTTCAAAACAAGAAATTAAGATTACCTTTTGCACACATAAGGTTTTTGTTAGGTTTGCCATCACTAAAGTTACCTTTCGCAGACACAACTTTCTTCCTTCGCTTGGCGTCACCATCACCCCGATCACCAACAGATGCTACATACGTTTAGAAAAATAGTATTAAAAACAGTTAAATGTGCCAATCAACCCAATGAACTTTTTATACAACTTATTATCACATGTACCTGTATGATATTTTTTTGCACCTTACCTTTTTTTTGTAAATTATCAGTCGCAGCACTGCGTTTTTTATCTGGCACATTCCCATGATCGTCTATATTCGAATCTGTCAATTATCATTATTTTGTGTTATAAATGATTGGTATTTAAAGAGTCAGTACATGATCATGATCCATTAAATGCACACCAAGGTTTTGAACTATTATACATAAGTCTTTTTAATGGTAGTGTTATATTTGGGAATGTTATCAAAATGGACCTTGTTAATCTATCTTTTAACTTCAATTTTAACTTGTAATAGTAAATTGATTGAATCTCAAGAAAGGAAAAAACAGTTTTGGCTCAACGAATCTGAACAAACTTGCGATAAGTACATTCCTATTCACAAAGTTGTTCACAATTTCTTTGTTTCAGCAAGTCTTACACAAAAAGTTATCTCGCATAGTATATTGAGCTACAAATACTTACAAATACTTCAAATACTTTTTTCGTGTAAACAGTTATGGGAATACAAAAAAGCTAAATAGGTACGTAAAAAAGTTCATACCATCGATGTTTGCCACTTCAGCTGCAGTTGCGACATCATCTTCAGGGTCTGCATTTGTCAAAAAAAAAAAAACAAATTAGTTACAGTTTGTAGAAAAAGTTAATACATCTTCAGGGTAGTGATTTATCCGTTATCCGTATTACCTTCTGTGTAATCATTTTCGGGGTTTTGCACTGTGTTGTTGAGAGACATGAGGACCCCAACAATTTTTTTTTCGTGGGGTATCAGGCGCCAGCCATACCCTTGTTTTTCTAGAGTGTACAATTTTCTCAAACCGTTCTATCAATTTCTTAACATGCTCGTTGGGTGGATGAGCATTAAACACCACATCCAATTTTGTTTGCACCATCACCTTTTGTGCTTCCATGACATCCAAATGTTTTTCTATGGATACAATCTCATTCTACAAACAAAGTTTTGAAATACGGTTTGTAACTAATGTTGTAAGAAGATAATTATTTTCTAACTGGTTATGATTAGTAATCTTACATTGAGAACTTCATCATTAATACGTAACTCAGTTTTACTTGAATCCTGTTGAACCACAGCAACTTCATACAACTCCCCACTACCAAAGCCACCTCTTTTTATCTCCAATCTTTCTCTATTTTTCAGTTTGTTTTTATTCCAGAATACGATTGGGTTTATTGACCGGTCAACTTCAAATCCGATGCATTTAACTCGGTCGACGTATAGTAGCTATGTAATGACAAAAACAAAACAATGCCAAGTGGTAAGGTAACTAAACAAATGTTGTATACCTATATTTTTAGTAAGTTTTGTTACAAAAAACACTTACGGCCAAAAATGTGAGTGGTCCGGAAAATGGAGAATCAGGATCACACCTCTTCCATCCATCTTTACATGATTTAATTTGCTGAATCACGTAGGCACACCAATTTATTTTACTGAAATCTGTATCTCCAGTAAAAGTTTTCAAAATCCATTCTTTCATCCGCCCATTTCTATTACACTCAACCATGACGGTTAAGAATAACATTAGGAAGTCTAGTCGGAAATTAAAACTATTGGCTTCATCACTTGTGATTATAGATTGTGCCAGATTCGTCGGTGCCACAAATCGTGCACAGTATCGTTTTCTCCATGCCATAACAGCAACATCAAGCTTTTCATATGCTCTTACATTTTACATGTCTATCCCTTTGTTAGGAACTCCTAGAAGGTCATGGACAGACTCAACATCAACATTTATTGACCCGCATGACATCTCAATAGCCATTTCTTCCGTGTTGAAGTGGTCCACAACATAGTGCGCAAGTTTTGCAGGTATCCCACTGACGTTGAATGATAGCATTTTACCAAACCCCATCCTCTTCACGTCCTCTCATTGGTTACTGGTTAGAGACTTGATGCATTTGTACAATTGCATAGGCGCTGAACGTGTTTTTATTTTATAGACCACTTATGTGTGGTTTTGGGTGTTTCCCACTTCGGCTTTTCACCCGTTCATGTTTTCCTTTTTTTGTTTTCCTCAGAACAACTGCATCCTATCTTGGCAAAACTGCATGGCCATTGTCACCCAAGGTGTTGGTATTTAACAAATCTCCAGTCATCTCTGAGTCGCTGTTCGTTGAAACTAAGACACCAACTTTCTGTTACGATTTACATATTTTATAAAGAAGGAAATAAGTTGTGTGTACGTACTTGTTAGTTTCCTTTTGACAATTTTCTTTGCTTTGCTATCCGCCCGTGATTGCTGACCTGTAAATATACATTTTTTTAACAATTAGAATTAAAGTATCGAAACATATATTTATTTAGATTCCTAAAGATCACGTCTAAAACAGTTTTGTACCTCCTCTAGTATGTGTTGCTGGCCCGCCTGCATCGCCGTCAACTTAGAATGTTTTACAAAATTCATGTACATAAATATTAGATTTAAAAAAGATGTAACCCAAAAACTTCTATACATAAAAAACATACCTTTTTTTATTTTCTCCATGTTTTACCCAGGGGTGTCCAAATCACTGTCTGGTGAAACTGAGGCACCAACTTTGTTTTATTATTTATGTAAAACATAATTATAAGACAAGCAAAAGAAAAAAAATGCTTGTACGTACTTATTAGCTTTCTTTTTTGCACCTTCTTATCACAATGCGCTTGCTTACCTACATTTGTACAAGTTTTATATAAATCACAAACTATTAACAACCTTTACAAAATATATGTCTTAACAATAAAAAAAAGACTAATTTTAAACCTTTTTTACCTACTCTTGTTTGCGTTGTTGGACCGCCCGTGTTAGCATCCGGTGTCACGATTTGGAATGCTTATGTACATTAGACATAAACATGACAACAAACATGTAATGAATTCAAAGTAGTTACGTACATATTAGTTGCCTGTTTATGCGTTTCTCGACAACCGGGGTATGGCGAGCCTTTTTAGATGCATTTTTTAATTGTAAACAACATTAATAAAATAACATGTAATTTAATGTGTAAGCATAATTAATCACAGGTTCTGTAATTATAAACACCTGGGCTCATTTTTTCCTTGGATCTGTTTTGTTATCCTTAGTTGTAACAGCGGATGACTGCAAAGTATCAGGTAATCCAACAAATCATCAGATTAAGAGGCAGTCAATTTATGCTCCAGATCACTTTATAACCCAGACAAATGACCAGTAGATAACAAATACAGAACCACAATCACCAGTAGATCACTATGGCCCAGATCAATCTATAGCAAGCACAGATTTTTTTCTCAGACGAACATTCTTCCCACATTTTTTATGCTTCTATTTTTTATTATCCCCAAAACTCTCAATATTTTTTTTACCATTTCTCATTATGTATTGATAAACCCTGAATAGCCGTTTTTTTCTAATTACAGAGTATCAGTGTAATTTATTTTCTCAGTCAAAATTAACACACAAATTAGAGACCCCAACCCCAATTGATCACGTATTCATCTAAAAAACCGTTGTATCCAAGCGTTTAACAAGTGAGATTATTCAAAAGAAAGAAAAAACCCTAATGCTACCCTGTCATTAAGAAAACCCGGATGGGTATGAAGGAACTGAGCACTTTCAGAACTCTTTAAAACCGTATAATCTCTATTTAACACAACCCAAATCTGTATAGCTAAAAGAAAGTTGATAATTTTAGTCAACAAAGAACCATATTCATCCAAATTAACACACAAATTTGAGCCCCCCACCCCAATTGATCAAGTATTCATCCCAAAAACTGTTGTATCCAAGCGTTTAACAAGTGAGATTATTCAAAAGAAAGAAAAAACCCTAACGCTACCCTGTCATTAAGAAAACCCAGATGGGTATAAAGGAACCGAGCACTTTCAAAACTCTTTTAAACCGTATAATCTCTATTTAACACAACCCAAATCTGTATTGCTAAAAGAAAGTTGATAATTTTAGTCAACAAAGAACTGACGCACCTGAAATTCCCTCGTTTTATGCTGAATATCTCCGGCGATCGTTGAATTTCTCCAGTGATTGCTGAATATCTCCAGTGATCGTTGATTTTCTCCAGCGATTGTTGAATAACTCAAGCAATTTTTCTCTGGATTATGGTTTTTGTGTGAACATCTCCGGTGATTTTGCGTATAGATGAAGAGGTGTTGATAAAGATTATGAAAGAGACAGAATGTATTTTGTGGTTTTGAAATAATGAAGACTGATGTAGGTTTAGTGTAATGATGAAGCCGATGTGAGGTTTCTTACACCAAGCAGAGTTTTGTCTGTTTGTAAGAGATTGTATTAATATTTCCAATATTACCCTTTACGTACATGAAATGTATTAAAAAATAGAGATAAAGGGATACAAAAGCAACTGATGGCCAAAAGTGAATCTTAGCCATCCATCAAGTTTGATCAATGGTTATTAATGGATTTTTAGGGTTTCTTCAACTCAAGTGGGTTTTCAATTTATCCTTGCCCTAGATATATATATATATATATATATATATATATATATATATATATATATATATATATATATGGTGAGGTTCTAGAGTGAACACTAGTATATTTGTGAACTGGGTGAACAAATCTTGGCTATTGGTTTACATCATCAAATTGTAAAATACACTAATGTATTTTAATCATCAAATCTTGACCATTGGTTTACACTTGTGTATTGATAATCAAGGGCTACGATTAGTTCACTAGTGTTTACTATCAAAGGGGTTGTTCACAAATAATGAAACTAACCCTATATATATATATATATATATATATATATATATATATATAGAGAGAGAGAGAGAGAGAGAGAGACGGGATCAGGAGAAAACGCTCAAAAGTGTGAGAACCGTGAGAACGCATCCTGGCCCAACACGTGTCCCGCGGCATAAAGAAGGGCGGAGGGGCTTTTTTGTCTTTTCATTCTTCTTTTATTTTTCCTACGCGGTATAATATTTTATGGCGTCTAAGTTTTTTTTGGCGTTAATTGTATTTTTTTAAACTTTTTGGCGTTGAATTAATTGTTTTTGTGTCACATATATAATTTTTTGGCGTTATAGCGTTTTCTAGTTAATTTTTTGGCGTTTTTGGCGTTTTGTATAATAATTCACTACGAGTCATTAAAATTTGCATAGGATTACAGAAGACCAATTTTTTTTTGGCGTTTAGTGAATTTTTTTGCCGTTTAATACCCTTTTTACAAGGTGCTTTGCCAGCAGCTGTTCTCCCAGTTTTCATACAACCGGCGTTTTGGTGTTTGTAGTTTTTGGCGTTTTATATAATAATGTATTTTAGTTATAGAGAATTAGTTAACAAAACAACATATAGCTTGATATCAAAACAATATAAAATGAAAACAAAAATAATACAAAATGGTAATCTAATTTTTCTTTCGAATCTTCAATGTCATCAGCCTCTTCTTTCTTGAATTTGTTTTTGGCGTTTTGAACCTTTTTTGAATACCTTAGCTAGATGCCAACTATCCTTCATAAACCCCGTTTTTTTAGTAGAAGCTGCTTAGTGGCAACCTGTTTTTTGGTGTGATATTCTTGTTTAGTGGCATGTCATTAAAGATCAACTCTTGCTTGATGCTATTCGTAATAACGGAGTCCAAAATAGCATTTTGCCCTTGTGTTGATCTCTTTATTCCATTCAAATAATCATCAAGAACAAAGCTTACATGATGGCATATCACTGTCATCAGTCTCTTTTTCTTGAATATTTGTCTATCACATTCAGCAAAATATTATTGAGTTAACCCCCTTAGAAAAAGGATGCATTACAGTGAAAGCTTTGCCATCTGTGGCGTTTTAAAGGGAGTGGTTTATAGAGGATATGGCGTTTTTGTGTTTTTCTGGGTGTGTTTAATTTCATTGTGTATAGACACTTCTCTTATAGGAGTTTTTTGGCGCGTAGTTTAGGCGGGACTTTTTATTGTAATAAATGATAGTAATAAAGTAACTGTCTTTTCAATTTCTGTTTTTTGTATTTACTGAGTTGATTAGCTTTTATCAGTTTTATAGGTTATAGACACCTCATCTTCTAAGTTTGGCGTTTTTTTAAATGGCCTTATGCAGACCAACATGTCAAAATACAATAACGGAGTAAATAAAATATTAAGCAAGAAAAATATTTTTTTTTATTTTTGGCGTTTTGTTAGTGTTAACCATTTTTTAGTATTATTTTGGCGTTTTGCTAATAAAGATAGAAATATATCATTTAATTATCTTAAAAAAAAAAGAAGATTACATAGAAGAAAAAAAAAAGACGAAAAAAAATTAAAATCCTTCGTCAGAAGGTACTTTATCTGAATAGTATCCATCAGTTGTGTCATCTTCTTCCTCCTCGGAGTCTTCATCTTGATCTTCATCCATGTCATCATATTCACCTTCATCACCTTCTTGTTCCTGAAGATTCTGAAGCCTCCACCTGAACATGTCTTGCATTAACTCTAATTTTGAGTCTATTTTATGGGTTGGTACAAGTGGCATTATGCAATTCTTCCATGAAACCCAGTCGCTGCTTTGTCATGATATTCTCTAGCCAGTAGACTTCCTACTCTTCGCTGTCATATGTAATCGTCACCATGTCTGTTTCATCATCAAAACGCCATGATGTGATGACAGGGTCTGGCTTCACATTTCCTTTGATTGGTCTAAATTTGCTGGTTAATGCTTTCATAAGCATATGCGTTTGATGGCATTCGTTGTCTAGAGCGATGCCAATGGATAGGATTTGCCTCTGTATATCTTTTTCCATCTTCAGAATAGCCCTGACCGTCTTAACATACACCCTCATTCTGTTGTCAAACTGGAGGACGTATCGCCTGATTCCCAGAGTGTATCTCCATGAAACGATTGTTGCCATTTTTGGCATTTTGTTTATTTTGGCGTTTTTGGTTAAAAATGTTTTTTTTTTTTTGCAGGAAATGGATAGATTGAAGTGATTATGGAAGCTATGTTTTTACGTTGTTTTATATAATGATGTTTTTGGCGCGTAATTTAGGAGGGAATTTCTTCTAATAAATGTTAAGAACTGTAATTCAGTTATTTGTGTTGTTTCATCTTCCTGTAATATTCAACGCGTTTTATTTTTAATATTTGGCATTTTGTTTTTGATGGCGTTTTATTTTTTGTATGGGGTTTATCATTTGATGGCGTTTTAAATATGAGCGGTAAAAAACCCTTTTACCCTTAATGAAGCGTGTCCCACATAATAAAATTGATGTTATTTACGAAAACACCACCGCGCAATCTAGTCCATGGATTGTTTTGATCGGACGATCTATAAGCGTTCTCACCGTTCTCACACTTTTCACCGTTTTCTCTAAATCCTGACCCTATATATATATATAGGGGATGGATCATGAGAAAACTAAAAAACTAACTAAAAAGCCTAAAAAACATACCATTTTTTTTAAATTTTTATAAAAAATCGCAGGTTTTAATGCATGGAAAAAAATTACAAAAATTTTTTTTTGTTGTATTGCACATGTGCACTATTACGGATATAGTGCACATGTGTAGTATACATATAATGCATATATAATGCACATGTGCAGTACAACAAATTTTTTTTTTTGAAATTTTTTTTATATATAAAAACTAGCGATTTTTTTATAAAAAATTGTAAAAAAAAAATTGGTATGTGTTTTAGGTTTTTTTAGTTAGTTTTCTAGTTTTCTCATTTATATGTAGTTTTCTCATGATCCTCTATCTATCTATCTATCTATCTATCTATCTATCTATATATATATATATATATATATATTAATAAGATATAAATACTTTGTATTAAAAACGACTATTTCATATTTCTTGAGAGATGCAGGTACAATTCCTATTTGGTGTAGAGTGAGGCGCTGATGGGCAATGATAAGAGACCTAGGGAAACCTAGGTTCGATCCTTGAGCCAAATGGGTTTTATCGGTAATTTCACCGTCGTGCCACGGGCGGGTGTGTTACCAGGTTTTCTCTGAAATTGGCGGTGGACTCAGGTTACTCTCGGGGTACTCCCTTTGGTCTAGTGGGTGCCCCGAGAGTGGTCAGGATTTATTATGTTGGTCTTTTTTTGTCATCGGCAAGCGGTCATTGGTGATGTAGCTTTGAAACGGTTGTTGATGGCCCCGTCGATGACCTATGTAGTCGATAATCCGTCACTCAAAGTTCCATGTATGAGACGATGGTTGAAGCTAAAGTTAAAGCCTTCGATATAGATTGTCGTTAGTGATCAGACGATTATAAAGGAAGAACATAAGCGATATGTCGGTAATAAATGATGAATGATGATCATCAGTGAACAATCGGTAAATACGTAGGTGTCTTAGATACCCATGGTGAAATCTTTAACCATGACCTGGCTTTTAACTGGCTAATCACCAATAAATTACCGACAGAAGACATATTGTAACTTAATATCTTAAGGGGGGTAGGGGTGGTTATCACTCACAACTTCCAATCAATTTCCGTCATGTCATTAACCATTATTCCATCACTCACAACTTTTTAGTGGAAATGTCCATCACTCACAACACCCAATAATAAACCCTCACACCTCCTCACATCCTTCCTTCCATCACGCGTCAATTTTATCACGGAAACAACAATTCACGCGTTGAACTTTGTTGGTGGCGGTGGTTTGTTTGTTTGTTTCACGCGTGGAAGGATAATATAACGTGCAAAAAAGAAACCACCCCGGGTGGCCTAACAATCCAAAAAAAAAAGTCATTATCACTTTGGATAGATGGATTACTTAGTCAAATTGGAATGGTCAATTTTCTCAAAGTTGCTTGATCTTATACACGAAAACAAACATACGTTATACAAAGTCAACTATCAACTACTCAACAACAATCATCCATCCTAATTAACGTTAAATACAAAGATTCAGGGGAGAAAATATTTATAAAAAACAACCCATAAATATATATACAAAAGTGGAAATACATCCAAAGAAAATCAACAAAATAACGTATATGATGTCTCTATTAATATTAATATCAAAGCATAATAAAGACAAATATTTCCACTTTAATCCAACAAAACAATCTTTTCCCTATACAGTATATATAATCAATACATATATCCTAATGATTCATAACCCAAAAAGATCAGCTCTTGATTAAGAACTGCATGGTCCCTTTCAACCCTAACCCCTTCATCACCAAAATCTTGAGCAAATTCACTTTATGTGAAGATATATTATATATTTCAATCAATTATTTGGTGTTGAATTGACCACTGAGTTGTGCCTTTTTGAAGGACCAGAAGGTGGGACAGGTCTCCCTTTTGGCAGCATACTGTAAAGCCAGCCAGGGTTCTTTGAAACTGCATCATTTTGTCTCCGGTGGTGCTCCGGCTGCATCGTTGTGAACTCGCGGCTAGTCCCCGAGCTTGGGACGATGATAAGAACGATGATGAAAAGAACAAGAACGAGCTTAGATGAGGTTGAACGAGCTTGTGGTGCGTTGAAAGAAGAAAGAGGCTCCATGGGGTTTGTTTTTAGGGTTTCTTGATTAGGGTTTTGAAGAAAATGGTGTAAATTAAGTCTTACAGAATGGAATGTGGGGTGTATATATATGTGTGTGCATGTAGGTGATGAAGAAAAATAGAGGTGGGAAACTTGGTGAGAATACAAGGGTATGAAACAAAAATATAAGAGAAGTGAGTGGCACGCAAATGACAATTTGATCGGTTCTTCAATGTCAACTACCCTTGATGAAGAAATATATATCTAGAGAGAGAAAGAGAGCAGATTATTTTAAGAGAGAAAGTGTTAGACCATGTGTAGTGGTAAATCAATATAATGCCCCCATCATGGGGCGTTTTGCGACACGTGTCATCCCAGTCAGCATGGGGCATTATAGCATAAAGTGGTGTAGTGGGAATATACCTAATAATGCCCCTCCCAATCTTAAAAAGGATTTAAAAAAAAAAAGAAGCCTACACATGTAAAGCCCCTATTGGCCAGTCAAAGTCCACATTGTCATCCAATATGTATGTGAGCGTTTTAAAAATAACGCTGGGAACAAATTTTTTCAAAAATTTTTAAACATAACGCCCCATGTAATGGGGGTGGCGGCGTTATGGGGCGTTATTTTGCAATTTTTTTAAAAATCACGCCCCACTACGGATGGTCTTATGATATTGCAACAATTTTGAATGTTCGAATTTAAATGATATTAATACAATTCGATCATTAAAATTATTCGATATTTTTTATTTGTTATCTCTAACAATTATTCAATACTAATTTTTTTTAACATCACAGAGCAAATAATAATGTAAAACAAAAGTGATTTGAAAATAGAGTATATTGTTTAGAAAGTCAAACTATTAGACCATGCGTAGTGGTAAGGGTGAATATTGCCCCCACCCTTGAACGTTTTCCACCATGTGGCCGTACAGTTAGCAAGGGGCATTATTGGGCGTTTTTCTAAAATAAGTGTAGTGAAGACGTGGGCATTATGTTAAAAGGTGTAAAGAATTAAAAAAACCAACAAAAAAAGCTATTAGACTAAAAAAAGAAGATTAAATGCTATTGGCCAAGTTTTCTCCTTCAAAACGTGATTCAAAACACGCTAGGGAGGTTTTTTTCAAAAACAAAAAAAGCCAGATCACGCCCAGGGGGTGGGGATTTGGCGTTTTCGGGCGTGACTGAGGGGAAAAAACGCCAGAATCATGCCCACTACGCATGGTCTTAGAACGGTTTAGTTTATCGTTATACCGTTTTATTATACCAAATAAATACTTTTTTTAGTACAACTTCATTTTTAACAAAACTTATAACGGAATGTCGAGAGGAAAAATCAAGCACAAGTGCACAACTACGTAATTAAGTTTTTCGTAAAAAAGTTATAAACATAAATTATTAAAGAAGTATCAAATTATTTGATAAATTAATATATGTTCCAAAAAAAGAAAAAGGAAATATTAAAAAATGGTAAAGGAAATATATGATTTAAAAAAGGAAAAATAAAAATATGTTATAAAAAGTAAATATAATAATAAACTATTAAGTATCAAGTTATTTAATAAATTAATATATGTTCTAGAAAAAGAAACAAAAAAGATTATTAAAAAACGGTAAAGAAAATATATGGTTTTAAAAAAGAAAAAAATATAAATATTTATAAAATATAAATATAATAATAAACTATTATAATATATTAAATAAAAAATAATAAAAAGCTATATATTATTTGAAAATAAAGTTACTATTAATCGTCATTCGTTATCTATATATATATATATATATATATATATATATAATGTTTTGAAATATTATAAAACTCTTGTTTGTGTCGATTTATATATATATAAGACAACACTCATCTAAATTTATTCATACATGCTAATCGTATATTTGAAAATTTTCTGACTTGAATGGCTTAAACAAAAAAGTAAACAAATTGAGAAATTGTCTGATTATATGTACGCATTGTGCATTGTTTCTTTTAAAATAATAATGTGTTCTACCATGCACTGTATGCAAATAAAAAACATAAAGCGCATATTATTATGTGATACAAAAAATGTTAATTTATTTGCCGGCACAAATGTGTGTTGAATAGTTTAATTGTTATTGTAGGCCAACAATGGGTTTAGATTTACTTTCTTAAAATTCTTTATAGGTATGTAACGATATATTAGATTTATTAATTTATTAATTATGAGACGTAATCTGTTAATTCTAATATTAAAAAATTTGGGAGTTCTATAACCAAAAGCAAGGTTGGTGTATTATGCGACTTTTTGCGTACTCATTCCTTTTCCAATCGGACTAGATTTTTATATAAAAAGTAGTTTAAGTAACATTAATAAGAATATGTGTATAATCCATAAAAAGTAGTTCAAGTAACATTAATAAGAATATGTGTTTAATCCTTATATTATATTTCTAGTAAGGCAAACAAAAAAGTATATAAATTCATTTTAATTACATATATATTGATACGTCTCAATAAGATTGTTTGTCAAGGATATCAATTTACATATGTCAAAGTATCTCAGTCCTATCGCGTGAGACGTAAACGACTTAGTATGATGATAAACTGTAAACGAATATTAACAATGTTTTTAAGTGAACTCGTATCACTCCTCATATCCACGGGAACAATTTGATGCACAATGAATAAAGGATAAGATTTTTTTATCAAGTTCTCAAAAGTAATATGACACAATAAATGCAAGAAAATGCATGTGTAAGTAAATACAAATTTAGTGTGTGCGCATCATATAAAATATTGTAATTAACAACGTGGTCTAGTAGTGACAATTGACAAAAACATCGTTATAAATCATTGGGTTTAATGCAATATTTTTTTTTCAAAGATAATTTTTTTCGTTTTTATATTCCAAGAATTAATAAAGTTATAGTTAATAGGTGGCCATGGGGATTTAAGTTCACAACCTATGGTACTAATGTTGCACATTCAAATCGGATTGAGAAACGAAACTAATGAATCAACTCGAACTAAAACCGGTTTAAAACATATATACATAGAAATCTGTTTGGAACCAGTATAACCCGTAGGTTTCTAACCAATTTGCATTCCTTTCATTTTAAAACAGTTTAATTCGAAACGAAATTAGTAAAAAACAGATGAAAACCTGAACAAGTTTAAAATCAAAACCAATTTAACTTTTTATTTGTAGGAATCGTTTGCATAATTAAATAAAATAAAACAGTTTTATAAATAATGATTACAATATAGAAATAAGAAAGCTGAAAAACAAGTACAATTACAACTGAAATGAACAAAATTACAAGAAAGAAAGATGAACAGAAATTCCGATTGGCTGAGGGTTGTGTTTAACACAGGGCCCTTAAAACAAATTCTGAGTCTCCCAGGAGCACTCATTTTGTTTCCCAGAGTACAACAGCCGAACCAGTGTGTACTGCCGGAGCTGGCACAAGAATCCGAAGTCTACCTTGAAAGAAGTATGAACAAGATCAGAATTGTGGAGAAGATTGTTTGCATATGCTGTGTTGTTGCTGGTGTGTTTCTGCAGTGAGAATGATGTTGTATTTATACAGCATCTGAATTGAAACAGCCAAAACGAATTAAAGGAGAAAATTAAATTGCATTAAACGTTTTCAATGCAATTTAATTCGTCATTTAATTCTCAGTCAAAACCGTTGACTCGTCAGTTTCGAATGCTAAACTGAAACTGCACAGTCATTAATGACCGTTTGCTTCTGCGCGTGCGCAAGTCACACTGGTGTGCGCGCGCCCTTTTGGCTCAAGTTCATGCGCGAGCAGAAAACTCATGCACGCGTGCGTTGCAGGTGCACCACCCTTGCGCGTGTGCGCCAGCCACCAGTGAACCTATACGAGCACGCCACACAGTCGCGCTGTATTGGCTCATCAAAGCGCCACATTGCGCCCATCGCCCACGCCACGCGTGCATGTGCGAGTTAGGGTCCGCACCCTTTCGCGGGTACACTTCGTGTGTGCTTCCATGAAACAATAAGGATAGAGAGTTCCCACTTAAATACTCTTTTAAGTTTAATCTCTCTGTGGGACAAGGTGGCACTTTCTCAATTTTTCAGCATTCAATGTTTCAAACACCAAACTTTGAGCATTGACATCTCATTCATCTTAGCTCTGTTTTGGACGTGGTATAGTTCGTTGCGAAGCTCTTCCAACATAGAACACAAAACCACAATAAATATATCAAAATACATGAGTTTGTTATATTTATTTTTAGTCCAAAATTAGAAAAAATGCATTTCCTATATTTATGAAAAATGTTATTTTCACAAAATTTCTAACATTATTAACTAACACGAACACCTATTTCAGTACCGTAGAATGTTGATTATTTAAAAGGGATGGCACTTATTTCCGTACACGACAATCAAGAATCGTTCTTACTAATTAAAAAATAATAGAATAAAAGTTGTGCATCTTATGTTAATAGTTAATAAAATTTCGTTTGCGTGTTAGGGTACCATAAGAAGCCAAAATTATTGTGCCAAATCAAAGGTGATTTGGATAAACTTTCAATCAGAAAGTGACGTGTATACTGTGCGAAAGTAGTCATTTTTCTAGCTACTTCATATCATAACAGTTCTAATATTCATAACTGTGATTGTGCATATGATTTTATTCTTAAGGTTTGTTTTTAGAAAGAAACTCTTTAAATGCATATGCATGTGATATGTGATCATAACTTAAGTATCAACTTTTGACTCATTTCTGTTTTTCTTAATAGTGAAACTTTCTAATACACGATCGAGCACAACTCGTTTAATAAACTTGACAATACAGACACTGACGAAGCTTTATTGGGGTGGGGTGCCCACTCTCCACCGATTTTTCATTTGTAGTGTTGATTAATTTTTGAATTTTTTTTGTTGTGTAAAATATTGGTTTTTTAGGAGTCCACCCCAACCGATTTGAATTTAGAGAGTCCGGTTTCCACTGAGTTTTCGTTCAAGTTTCACCACTAAATACATATAAATAATATAACTTACGTTTTAAATTGTCATATTCTTAGTCAATATAATGACTACAACAGACGTAAAATGAAGATGATGCCGATAATGAAGTAGTCCTTAGTCGTGTTTTTCTATCAATAACTAAATGAAGACAATTTCGGTCAACTATTACTAGATTAATAATCTATATATTGTTGGCTAGAAGGTGGTTTGTTATGTTAATTTCTCGTGGTTGTCAAGAACAACCGAACATTGCATAACACTTTTTTTTCCATAGGCCACTTGTGGTTGTCAAGAACAACCGAGCATTGCATAACACTTTTTTTTTCCATAGGCCAGCATGGTTATTACATCAAAATTATGCAATTTTAATGATTCGAGCTATATGATGTTAATGGTACATTTCTAAGCCATGTACTAGTAACATTACATAGAAATATTGTCAATAATAAACATCCTCATCTTACTCAAGGTAAGAATGTCTACACGATATATAACCTTAATAATTCAACGACTAATGCTAATGAAAAATAAAGAAGCAATTTATGGTGTTTGTACCAGCTTATTTATAGATGTTTGTACCAGCTTATTTATATACTATTAATTGGGAATATATTTGTGTAATACTTTGTTCTACTTTTTGCATAGTTGTTGTTTTATGCTTGGATTGTTTGTATTGTTTGATTTATTTGTTGTACTTTTTGTTTGACATTTATATTTATTTACATAATATAAATTTACCCCATGTTTTGGAGGGTTTTTCTTAAAAAAAATTAATGTTTTACTTTAAACCCAAAACTACTTGATTTTGTAGTTTTAACCTAAAAGTTTTTAATTTTTCCAATTTAACCTCACAATTTTTTTACTTTCAATGTGTGTGTGTGGTTCAACGATTTTACGTTTTGTTATACGTTTTGTTCTAAATTTTACGACTTAACATGGGGCAACGTACGTGTGTGGTTCAGTGTGTTTACGTCGTCTATTTTTTCTCGTTTAATAAGTTCATCACAACGCGCGAGTCCTAAATCAAGTTAGTTATTGTTTTCTATGTTTTATATGTCGGTCTAATTTTTCCACATTAAGACGCCGCAACTTCAATGTTGGTGGTCGTTGGCTACAGTGTGACATTGGTGCTATTCGTCACGGTTTACGCCCCTGCCGCAACGCGGGGAGCTTAATACGATAGGTTATTTATATGGATACAAGTCATGTAACGTAGTAATTATGATACCATTAATTGTATGAGCTTATTTGGTGAATTACTTATTTGTATAAGATAGTAATACAGACTTAACCCACAAAAACATTTTAACACATTGTAAATGTGAATCTGATCAACAGCATGTCAATTTCGTTGGTCGCGGCGCAACGTGCGCGAGTCAATATTCTAGTTTGATATTATTTGATATGGTATAGACTCCTACTAGCTTGACTAATTCTTGTATTTTTTCTGTGGTTTTTTTGGTAGATATTTTTTTCTAAATTATACAAAGTTTTCACTAACTTTTTTCATTTTTTTTTTTTTTGAACCGAGAAGGTTTCTGGAAACTCCCAAAAAACCCCCTTGATCGGCCCCTTCCTCAACATCTATCTTTATCAGGAAAACATGTACTACAACCAATGTTGTAAAACAAGATCTAGAAGGCCTAGTACTCGCCGAGTAATCGCTACAAGGTAGGTTGGCGAGACGATTTTCTTCAACCCCGCCTATTTACTTGGAATCGATTAAACGCGGTCAACCTCAGCCAAAATCGGATCTAGTTGATCATCTCAGGCCGACTTTGACTTTGAAAAAACATAAAACATAATTCTTACATTTATCATAATATATAAAGAATGAATATTATTTTCAAAGAATGAATATCAAATTTTTGAAGTACTTTACTATTTGAACATCTATTTTTTATATTGATATTCACGTATGTTATTATAAATATTAGTAAATTTATGATATTTGACGTATATATAATTTCCCGAAAACTAATTTCACTATAATTTAAAATGTTCGAGTACTCGCAACTCACCAGTCAACCGACCTGGTAATGCCTAGCAACTTGTGCAACCATGATTACAACTAAACAATGTAATATGCTTATGGTATCTTATGTTGTTGATACCGGTTGCTACAATATAAAGGCTAACAACCTCTAAACGTTAGCTTGCCATAACACGAAATATGTTAACACCAGCAACATATTCACTATACTATTGACAATATAGTATAGTTAGAAGTTATGTTGGTTGGATTGGGCGTGTACATGTTTTATGTAAAGAACATGGTAATGTACATCAATGTGAGTTGTTATATTAAGGGAAAGAAGTAACGTGAAGGTATACAAATTGTAATTATGGCCTATAATATGGATTTTCATGGTGACAAAGTGCAATATAAAGTCGAGCATAACATGTGGTCAACAAATATTGAATATATCTAGATTTTCTTGAAATTAAAGATAAGTTATAAAATCGGGAAAGTACAAAACAAAAATATTTAAAATAAATTATAAATTATGAAAATAAAAAATACAAAGCTATAATAATATGTCTCGCAATAGTTCACTGTACAGTTTCTGGGACTTGATGGACATTTTCATGTGTTAATTAATTAGTTTAAGTTAAATAATTCAACATTAGGTTATAACACAAGTCATTTGGGTGATTGATGTGTATGATTACTTGTATGAATTTGAGCCTTAATCGTCTTTGCCACATGTCAATGGATAAGTTTAGGTTTCACTAAGAAACATAGGTAATAACCATCAGTGGCGAAGCTTGAGATTTCTGACCGGAAGGTGGGGGGGCTCGTAAGTCATCGTACCTAAAAATTTCTATAAAACAATGGGTCGAAAACGTATATACCCAAAAAATTTCTATACAAAAACTACATACTCTCCACTACTGAGCGAAAAGTTCGGGGGTCAGCCGCCCCCTCCCACCCCTTAAAAGCTTCGTCCATGACTTGTTAGTTAGGGAAAGATATACTCAATCAGTGGTACTCATCTTTCTTGTGAGATTTCATTTTTAGTTTGGAAAACTTTATAAGCCTTATAATATATGCTTTTAAATTTTTATTTTTTTAAAGCTCTATCAAAATTATATCTTTCCAAAAAAGAATATAAAAAATGGTTCTTAAATTTTGTTTAGTTATAGTCATTAACCTTTTAGTTCTTTTATGTATGGTTTCCTATAAATCGACCAAGTGTCTCCTTCAACAATTTAAATACGTATAAAAAACCTAACATAATGCTAACTGTATTCATGAATACACACTCAAGCAAGAAAAGGAAACGAAAGGGACACAAGTGTAACGTCTTAAATTGTATAATTGTAATTATTTTATTCTTTTAGAGATTCTTAACCAATCAATTCAAATAAAAAAAGTTATAAAAGCCAGAGAACACTAAAATATTGAAAAAATGCACGTCACATGTTTGAATTAGATGAAACAACTACGTGTTGAACACTTGAACATGTGGCATGCCATATGAATTATTTTCTTTTAATATTAAAAGTCAACTTATTACTTTTTTTTCTAGAAAACTAGTTTTTTGTTTATTTTATAGACGGGTAATATCATCATATTTAGAAAACATAATAATCTCTATTTAATTATTTCAAAAGGAATTAATGAACTATCCAGTATCTTTTAGATGCTACATATACTTTTAGTCGCAAAACTTGTAACTTGTAAGAATTTTTATGTATTGTTATGTATATATTAAGAGTAAATTACAAAAATCGTTCTTTATGTATGTCACTTATTGCAAATTGTGTCATTTGTCTTCAATAATTACAGAAAACGTACTCGATGTTTGCAAACCCTTGCAAGTTATGTCTTTTAGCCCTAACTCAGTTATTTTGTGGTTAAATCGGAACAAATGAACCTCACATGAGAGTAAAATGACCAAAATACCCTCATCTGGGGTCTATTTGATCAGATTTAACCACAAAAAAATAACTGAGTTAAGACTAAATAACATAATTTGCAAGGGTTTGCAAATATCGAGTATGTCTTCTGTAATTATTGAAGACAAATGACACAGTTTGCAATAAATGACATACATAAAGGATGATTTCTTACTCATATATTAATGCACTTTTGTTAACCTAAAAGATAAGATCATATATTCATATGTAATTGAGATTAATACATTTTGATTTAATTAAAGAAGTATTAACTACTCATACAAATTAAATAAACGTGTTTGTTTTCGGAATAAATAGATTGCGCCATTTTCTATTTGATGTTCTAATTGGTATCGGAGCATTCCTTGATATTTATGTTTTTTCATGGTGTCATGGTCCACGCAAAATTTCTTATTTCTTTGTTTGTACCAAATTGCTTGTGGAACAAAATCTTGTTTCACAAGACCGGCTTTAAGCTTAGAAAGGACCAGTTATACCCTTTCAAGTTAGTCGAGGTTTACTAGTCCAAAAGTATTGTTTTAACTTATCCCGAATGAGGTTGAATATTTACCAATGTGAATTTTGTATACGGTTAAAATCTTATAAAGGTTTTTTTAACAATTTTATTCCAACGTAACACACGTAATTATTTAAATACTGTTATTTTCAATATATTATATGTTTAATTAATTTACGATAGAATTGATGATTGACTGCGTGAGAAACTAGTGAAACATGATGATTGACTACCTGAGAAACCGGTAAACCAAGATTATATGATAACTAGGTTATGACCCCGTGTATTACACGGGATTGAATAAATAAATTTTATATACTAAATAATAAAACAATATATCTTTATAAAAACCTCATTTGTTATATGCGTTGAATAAATATAATTTTATATTTTAAATAATAAAAAATTATATCTATAAAACCATAAATGTAATTGTATATACCAAATAAAAAAGTTATATCTTTAAAATCACGTGTATTACATAGGTTGAATAAATGTACAATTGTTTACCAAATAATAAAATAATACATCTTTAAAAAACCTCATTTATAACACGGGTTGAATAAATGTAATTTTATAAACCAAATAATAAAAAAATTACATCTTTAAAAATATGCGCATTACACGGTTTGAATAAATGTAATTTTCTGTACTAAATAATAAAAAAATATATATCCTTAAAAAACCCCGTGTATTGTACGAATTGAATAAATCTAATGTTATATATCTAACAACAAAAAGTTATATCTATAATAAATCTAATTTTATATCTGTACTAAATAATAAAAAGTTTCGTAAAATCTATTTGATACCAAACTAAACAAAACGTTCAAATATAATTAATTCAAATAAATAATATTATAAATGAGAAGGAGATTAAACTAAATAATAATTAGAGTTAATTGCCAAAATCGTCCATGAGGTTTGGGCATGTTTGTCATTTTCGTCCAAAATGATTAAAAAGAAATTATATTTCAGGCACTGTACTTGTGAAATTTCAAAAAAAAAAAATAAAATAAAATAAAAAACCCTCATCAAACGATTGTTTCTAACACAGTTAGGCATTTGGATGAAAATGGCAAAAAGTTACAAACGTGGGGGGCTATTTGGTACAAAAAAGTGTTTTGGATGAAAATGACAAATATGCCCAAACCTCAGGGACGATTTTGGCAATTAACTCTAATAATTATCCATAAGATATTAAACTAATAATATTTAGTAGGGGGATTATCTATAATATAAGATATTAAACTAAATAATATTTAGTGGGAGAGTTATCTATAATTAATTAGAAGAAATTAAACTAAAATTATAATTATCTATAAGAGATGGTTTAATATGATGACAAGTGTCCCAAAAGTGGTTTCTTTTATTATATAGTATAGATTATTTTTATTACTTAAGTGGTTTTTTTTAGGCAAACCCTTGGAACAAATCCTTTTTCAACCACCTTCACCGACCAATGAACATGCAACTCCGGTCAACATTGCATCTTTATCTTTTTTTGTTTACTTAACTATTGTTACCGGCCTTTATAAAGTATTCTCCTTAGGTAGTTCTATGATAAGCAAGAATTTTAACCAAATATTTGATGATCTTATGTCACATCCCGATAATTCTACATGTCACTAGTGGGCCCGGTGGAGTATCGTGACGTAGTTGATATCATCATAGTTAATCATACACAGAATAGCACAGCGAAAGTCTAGGAATATAAAAATATTATTACAAACTCAATGTCTGCAAATATCAAATTATTTATTAAAGCCGAGTCTGAAATATCAAATCCACAGGAGGATCATTACAGAATGTTTAAAATGAAGCTTAGCAGACTTTATGGCATCTTTAAGGATTTGCAAGATCCTCTTTTTAGACACCGAGCAACTCCCAGCCTATTACGAGTAGTACCTGCCACTTAGCCTTTTTGAAATACGTCAGGTTTCACTAGTAAATACAATTTAACCGACTCATTTGAAAAGAGTTTATGAAAATTGATTTAAGTGCTCAAGGCACAAAACCTTTTATAACTTGGGACAATTCTTAAAAAAAAAATCTTGTATACTGAATTACATGTTTACCGTACATCTGGGGCCCAGTACAGAGAATGAGACATGATTAAACGACACATCACTTTTAAAACCCATAAAGGAGTTATCCCCAACTTGTGGGTGATTAATAATTTATTATTGGCATCTTTTCAGAGTATGCCTACACCCTGCGCATAGGTCGTGGCCATTTACAAATGAATGAGCCTATCCATGACACGGTCGTTAACCCCCAATGTTTAAGCTATCAACAAAACAGTATCAAAACAGGTTTTGTGGATTTACTAGCCACAATCCAGCATTTGATTGATCCACACCCGACCAAGCGGTATTAATCTACCGTATCCCAAGCCCGTATAAGGGAAAAAGAGTTAAAAGTATTTACCTGAGCTAATACTTGATTCACAGCAAAAATAACTCAGTCGTATCCAATCTATCTAAATGCAGGTAGCTTTTACCGGGTGGCTTTAGTCTGGAGTGATGGTAATATATAACCAATTCAGAATACTAACGATCTTTATTTAAGTCGTAGACTTAGACCGGCTAGCTTAAAGTATCTAAAGCGGTACGACACGCCTAGATCAAGCGATGACCAGAAAAGAATGTTATTTAGATCCAACAAGTTTGGATACTTGTATAATATGGGTAAACTAAACACATTCCGTATTTTGAGACAAAAACGATAAGGTTAAACCCGTTTCGGCAAACATACGTAAACTAGTTACATAAACCGATCCGAACGCGTAAAAGGCGTAACGGGTAACCAAATGAATCATATACAAGTTCCATATGATATTATGCTTGGAATATGTCAATACATCAGTAGGATGTCAACATATACGCCCAAAAAGTAATTAAAACCATTATAAGTCCCGTAAAGGCATTTTGGTAATTTTAATACTTATAAAAGAGATCTAATAACAAACTGTAGTTCTGGTCCTTTCTAATCAGTAAAAATATTTAATTTATCTCATTACATCAGTAAGATATTACATATATGTGAAATTTACTATTTATGACCAAACTATGTCCCGAAAGGGCATTTTGGTCATTTCACATAGGCTTTTAAGGGCATTTTTGGAGACCTGAGTTCATAACTTATACCTACTGTAATGATATTAAAATTTGTTTAAAAATTCAGTAGGTAACAAGTCTTAGGTGTTAATTATGGTTTAAAACCATACTATGCACCTAAATAGCGTAAAAATCGCTAATTGACGATAATTAAGGGGTTTTATGGAACTCTGAGATTTTGATCAGTTTTGAATGCTCAAAATAATTTATTTAATATATGAAATCAGTAGGAAAAGGTTTGGCATTCAAATCATTTGTAAATCTTATTTTATGCATGTAAAGGGCATTATCGTCATTTACCGAATAATACAAGAACTCTATGATATGATTAGTTTATAATCTGATCAATAACTCCAACAATCCCTAAAAATAATATCTTAACAGTAGGTAATGAGTTTTGGGTCAAAATCCAAGTTTAAACATGTTTTATGCAAGATATCGCAATTTACTTAGTTAAAAGCTTCTAATTACGATATCGAGCATAACTCCTATTTGGGACCAAGAACTGATGTCAAATTTTCGGGACAAGCTTATATATCAGTAACAAAGGTTTTTGTCCTCTCACATTTCTAAAAATCTCATTCTTATGTCAAAAGGGCAAAATGGGCGTTTGTAAGCATAATAGCGGAAACTAGCGTATAATTCAAACCACAAGGAACCATGCAATATAACTCCAAAGGGTTATACTACTGAATAATATGGTCCTAATGGAAGCTTAAAACATTGAAGAATCAAGCTTAATCGGGTCAGAACTGAAAAGTCAAAGCAAAGTCAAGCTTTTGCGACTTTCGGTTGTGAACCGACCCTAAACTTAGAATTGTCGGGTTGGACCAGCTTAGACATGTTCTAATAATCATTACCAAGTTATTAGAGTGTTAAAATATAATTTATAGCCTCTGCATCTATGGTTTAATTAATATGCACAAATCTGCCAAGTTTGACTTTTTACCTAAACGGTTTGACCCGACAATTAACTAAGCAAACGAAGGAATTAGGAGGTGCCCTTTCAGGGCTTAATCACCTACCTAACAATGTTCTTATACCCACTTTCAATTTGGTTAGTGGCTGGACCATGAGAGTATAAACCGAAAGTCAAAGTTAATATCCGATAATTTGACTTTTCGGTTATTAAAACATAAATCTGAACTATAAGGTGAGCTAGGACACTTACAATGGGTCCATGCTATCTTTTCTACTAAGATAAGTTCCCACTTCAGTTCATGAGCTCCAGATTTGAGAGAAGGGAGGAATGAATGAAAAGTGAACAAAAGAATTGGATGGGTTCTTATCCTATATATAGTTTTTGGATTTGAATTTGATCAATACATGTGTTAGGAGGATTAATCAGGTCCTTACACCTGTTATAACAGCTGTTACTAATGTCTTGATGACCAAGGATTCGTTATGATTGGCTGGGAAGTGAATGGAGTAGTGGACAAGCAAAACAGAAGGAAACATTTAAACTGCAGCAGCAGCTCTGGGCCTCGCGGCCCGCGTAGGTGAGCAGCCCAGGTTCACGCGGCCCGCCTGGGGTCTGGCCCAGAAAATAAGTTTGGCAGCTTAGCAGTTTCAGTCCCTGTAATGTGTTAAATATCATTTCAAGCACTTTTGACTCCTGTTAAGCCAATTTCAAGGCTCATCAAGGTTATTAAAGTTTAGAGGAGTCAAAATATGCTCGGAACACTCTCGGATGTCGGTTTGTTTGGCCGTACGGTCACGTTATGCATCTAATTACGACGAAACACGAACGGACGCTAAAAATGGTCCAAATCACGCGACGAGTGGAATTTTCTCATGCCACACACTAAAATAAAATATTTTAGTGCTTACATAAATTTTTGGGTGTCCGGGGATATTCAGAATGCGAGATATGCGCGAAAGTGCAAACTTGTGCACTTTTTGACACTTTTAGTCCCTACATGACATAAAAGTTTATTTTTGCGCACCAAACACCTCTAAGCCTTTATCTAAGCTATAGAAAGGATAAATAGGGTATGTTTAACTCATGGACATATTCTGGAAGGTCCGTTATCAAACGATTCGACCTACTTTTGTAGTTTGACGCAATTAGTCCCTTAATTGCGCAAAGTAGCGCGAAATAACGATTAATGATATCCAAGCCTTCCATAGCCTATAATGGGCATTCCCAAATGTATGTCCAATTATTACAACGCTCCGGTTCGCTTAAAAGGTCCCCGAGAGGCGTAGATTCAAAAGTTGACGCTTTTGGTCCCTCTAATGCGCAAACTTGCGCATATCATCGTTTAATAGCTTCGAAGCCTTATCCAGTCCATGTTAGGCATTCTTGAGAGTATTATAATACATCATGATGCTTTGGGTTCATTAAAAGGTCATTCAGAGGTATAATTAAACATATTGACGCTTTTAACCCCTCTAACTTTCAAACTTGCGCGTAACTTCTCTTATTGGCATAAAAGCCTTGCATAGTCAATATTAGGCATTCCAGAGAATATGACGAAACATAATGAAGCTCTCAGTTTGTTAAAAGGTCATTCAGAGGTAGGAATTAACATGTTGACACTTTTAACCCTTCGACGCGTAAACTTTCACATAATTACGCAAAAGGCTCCTCTCGTCCAACAAGTGGCTCAATTGAGAATACGGACACCGTATAAGGTCACTCAGAGACCTAGATTAGGCATGTTGACACTTTCAGTCCTTCTATAATCAAGGTTTTCGATTTTGACGAAAATAGTCCCTCATAGTCAACGTTTGACTTTATTAGGGTTCATTACACGTGTCAACTCATTATTGGACACGACTTTACGAGGTGTTACATCCTCACCCCCTTAATAGAAATCTCGACCCCGAGATTTGCTCAAGAAGATGGAAGTACTTTCTGTCATAAACTGAACTTGACTTCCACAGTCATTTAGGGACCTTTACGGGTATTCCAGTTGACCCATTCCAATAGGTGCATGCTCCTCTTCGGAGTTTCTTAACCTGTCGATTCCTTGGTCGATACAGGTCTTTCCATAAACCTCTGGCTTTCATCAGTCTATACGTCTTTATGAGACATTGCTAGCGATTTATCAGCTAGGCATTTCTTTCAGTTAAAGATGTGGAACACATTGTGAATTCCACCGAGTCCCTTAGGCAAGTTTAACTTATGAGCTATACTGCCATCACATTCGATGATCTCGAATGATTTATATATCCAAGGCTTAACTTGCTCTATATACCGAAATGTATTGTACTCTTTCATATCTGATATTTTCGATAGAGCCTTGTTCCCTATTTGGAACTTTAAGAGATTTGCGCATCTTGATCGCATTGCTCTTCTTCCGATTACTGACAATTATCAGGCGATAACGGATTTACAATATCCTATCTACCAATTTTAATATAAATCTCAGATCCTGAGAGTTGGGCTTTCCCAATCTCCTGCCCAATCCAAGGGGCGTTGGCTATTTCCTCCAAACAAGGTCTCCAATGGAGCAGCCTTTATGCTTATATCACGCTTTTGGTTAAAAGAACTTATTCAGGGTGAGATAGTTATTCCAACTACTACCCGAATCAGTATTAAGGAATCAACTATCCTCATGGTTAGTCGAACAAGTCGACGATCCTGGGCAGCTAAAAACGATTCTTAATCGTTTCTTAGTTAGGTTGCAACAACCAATGCACAAGCGTATTACCTTACGCTTTCTTTTGTCAACCATAATCAGAGCTCTTAAGATGATGAGCTAGGCTGTACAAGCCTTTCTCCAAAAACTCATCTAGTTAAATCTTAGTTCTTCCATTTCTATTGATGCCAACCGATAAAGAGCTTCTGTAATAGATACAACTCTTAATAGGATGTAAATCCTAATTCCATCTTGCCTCTCTAGAGGTCAATCATGGTAGTTCAACTGAAAAGTAATCAAGTTATCCTAATATGATAGATGTAGCTTCAATCTTCGACCTTGGTCCATTTACCGTCGATTGTGTCATGCAATGACATATCTGTTTTACGAGTGCACGGATGCCTTAAGTAGAGATGCCCACTTAGGCATTTTTATTATGGATATCTTCTTTGAACACCACTAGTTGACTTTAGTACAATATGACCATTGGAATATCTTAGTGGCCCCATGCATTAAACTTCCATACTGATCAGGCATGGACATAATCTATGGGACGCACTGGGATACACAAATCCTCATATGGCGCTTTTGTCAATCATAGTTGGCACTCGCAGTTGATAAAATCAATGAGAAAAGAAAAATAATTTAAAAATAACATATATGGTCGTACTCTATTCAAGGAAAGAGTACTCTTAGATTTTACAGAAGGATCAACGCCGATAGTAGAAAATCAGTCTCTTAGGTTACATTGGTAAGTGATAAGGAATGTACTTGATGACATCATGTACTGCATTTTGACATTCATCAGGTGAGTTCAGGCATTTCCTTTCTTAGCCTTTCCAGACTTAGCTACACCTTCTTTGGCAACTTTATGGCATCAAATTCTGATGTGGCCTTACTCACCACAGCCGTAACAGACTGCATTCCTTATGTCCCTACATTCATGGGACTGATGACTAGTTCCTTTGCAGATGCCACACTGCTTTGGTCTTTGATCTATTCGACACTGTCCCCAGTGTCTTTTATAACAAGTCTCACATACAGGCTTCTTACTGAACTTATGATAGTTCTTATTAAGCCCTTAATTTGCTCTTTTTCTTTGATTTCTGGGAGTTATCCTCCTCCCTTGTTCATCCTTCACACTCTAAGTGTGATCAAAACTCTTTTCATGAGCAAGTGAATGTGGTTTTAAATAAATTTTTAGAGCGAGAAGCATTCGGCTCTTTTAACTGTTTCATGACCTTTTCCATGGCCTTTCAAACTGTTGCATCAAATACAGCTTGGAGATTAACTCCATTAATATTGAGGTTTACGTCTGTAGCATTATTAGCTTTTGTCGCATCAATAGTATCGCGACTGCTATCCACCTCATTCGAGTTTGCCATACTCGAAACTTGGTACTAACCACCATATTAAACAATTGTTAGTCATCATCCTAATGACCTGACATAGATCAGCCACGACATCCTTAAACCGTATAGGCTATTATTTTCCAAACTTTCCTAATGAATGTTATTTAAATGTATATGCATTACATTTAGCCTAGGTCACAAAAGGACCATTAACGGTAATTATGGTTTGGAACGGGTCCACTACCCTTTTGACAGAGGATCATAATGTCACAACTGTATTTTTCACAAGGACGATTATGAATAGCTCGAAGGCTAGCCTTACATGACTTTTATTATAATTATATTCATATATGGCATAAAGGCCCGTCACAAAGAACATAAAAATATATGGCTTAAAGCCTAGTCATGAAGGACATAGATGATTATATGGCACGAAGACCTTGTCACAAAGGACATCTAGATATGGCTCTAAGTGGCCTTGTCACAATGAAGTTATAAGATATGGCACCAAGGCGTGTCACAAAGGACATTTATCAATGCTGGCACAAAAGGCCTGTGACTAGGAATGTTAACACTTAATATGTTAACTTATCACGAATGACAAATTATAGAACATTGGCTTGTCATTGATGAGTTTAAAACATCACTCATTGATTTGTCACCAAGGACATTAATTTATAAGTCGCAATCTTATTGAATTAGAGGCTTCCAGGCTTGAACATAGTTTTTCACCTTTAGACAGGGAGTCATAAGCTACAACTGTCATTGTCTCTAAAGATGACTTATTTGGCACAAAGGTAACCCAATTGACATTACTAATGGATGTTCATACATCATCATTGCATTTGATGATATTAGTCATGATTGCGCTGATCATATAGACTGTTAGGGTTGTGTATAACCCACCACTTTGTACAGGGGATCTTGAAGATCACCACTAACTTTGTCTTATCGACAAATAGAGTAAAGTGTAGCCCGTAGGCATTTCATCACCAGGGATGTGAATATTATGATCATCATATTGATGATACAAGTCAGGATCGCAATGATCATATAGACTTATGGGATTCGAGCATGGCTCACCCCCTTTGGCAAGGAATCACAAAAGATTACAATTGCCTAGTCTCAGATGGACAATATAATATAGCCCTTAGGCAAAACATCATTAAGGATGTCAGATTTAATCATCGTACTGATGATTTCAGTCATGATCGCATTGATCATGTAGACTATTAGGCTTGAGCACAGCTCATTACCTTGGACAGGGGATCATAAAGATCACAATGTCAATATCATAGAGACGTCCTTATATAGCACAAGGCTTGTCTCGAAGGGCGGTTAAATGGCACAAAAGGCCTTGTCACAAGGACAATTAAAACATAAACAATGATCTCTTAGATCAGTAATCTTTAAGGATCGAACATAGTTCATCGCCTTTTGACAAGAAGTTTATAAAATAAAACTATCATTGCCATTAATACACCTTCGCCCAAAGGCATACATCATAATTGGATGTTTTGATGTATTCTTCACACTGTTATTTGATAGCCGTGATTCGTATTGATCATATAGGCTATGAAGGTGGCTTGGAAAAGTCCAAGTGCTTTTGGAAGCTAGTGTGGTCTCTCAAGTCACACAGCCAGGAATGTTAACATGTTCTCAGATGTTAACAAAGATTAATTATCTTAAGAGGGTTTTACCATCATAGCCATGTTCATAAACATATAGGCTAGGTTATACCATTAAGAGGATCTTTTTGAAATATTTCAGCTGATCGATAAAGTTCGAGTAAATTCAGAACTATTGTTGGATAAGGGACAAAATGAATACCTACATGAAATTTTCAAAACTTTCCTAGATTATTAGGAATTTACAATAGTGCCTTTAACAGGACTTTTAGCAATATAATTGTCCACAGAGGACTAATAGGAGAAATATAAGTCCGTATAAGGACTATAAAATATTACAAATCCATATATGGATTATAATGAAACATCAATGTCCTCAAAAGGGACTAATTCAAAATAGCATATCCCCAAAAGGGATCTTGACGAAATAACATGTCCATAAAAGCATCATATTGGTACAGCGTGCACACAAAAGGGCTTTGCTGTACAGATGTCCTCACAGGGACTTTTAAATAACTCTAGTCCACGCAGGGACTAAAAGGAAATATAAGTCCGAAAAGGGACTATAAAATATGTCCGTATAGGGACTTTTATGATATAACATGTCCATGAAGGGACGTCAATATACAATTGCCCTCGAAGGGACTTTATATCAAAAGGTACGTCCTCAGTGGGACTTATTAATGAAACAATAAATCCTTGAAAGGATTATAATAAAATATCATATCCACAAGGGATCTTAATGGAATAATGTGTCCAAAAAGGGATTTTAAAGAATCAGTATGCCCTCTAAGGGTCTATGATAGAATAATATGTCCGCGAAAGGACTACAATGAATTATTATGTCCACCAGGGGACTCTGATAAAATAATATGTCTATGAAAAGACTTTTAATGAAATACTATGTCCATGAAAGGACTATGAAGGAATATAATGTCCATGAGAGGACTAAATAGCAAATGCCCATATAGGGTCTTAAGTCGAAGGTATGTCCACACAGGGACTGAAGAGAAGAGACAGGTCCTTATAAGGGCTTAAAAGACAAAGAATATTATGAAAGAATGATTCTCCACATCTTCCTTGCTCTATCTCGATTGTTTCTCTTCTTTGTTTACCTTATATGATAGAGACACTGAAGACCTCAGTGAAAATGATAAATATTTCAATCAGGATCCGTTATAAAAATGGAATTCAAGGATTCAATGGTTAAGGAATCATATGGATCACGGATTGGGTTTAGACTAATACAATCCAAATCTGAAGTTTCAAAATTTGAAGGCAAGAAACAGGGATCATTAAGATCCACTAGTATTATTTCAATACGGGAGCCTCAGGGACCACCTAGTATGGACTCCACTGGTACAGACCTTAAGATTTGAGCCTCAGGGACCTCCGGTATGGACTCTGAAGTCTGATTCCAAATCAAATGGGTTTGGTTTCAGGAAATGAATCCATAAAGGTCTTCCTCCAAACCGGTCGCACGCTTATTCTAGCCGTATTGTGAAGCTTGGCATTCATTGGCTTCGGATGAGGAAAATCTCTATCAATGGCTTCCTTGCTCGGTGACTTATTTAAAATACATAAAATCGAAAACAATGTTTACTTAATAGGGATGAGAATATTCCTATGTTACGTCTAGACTCAAAAGGTCTAAGGAATGTGCTACTGTGTCATTGAGATTGAACACAAAAGACTAGTGCTTAATTCACTCAATGTTGGCTCTGATACCAACCTGTCACACCCCGATAATTCCACATGTCACCGGTGAGCCCGGTGGGGTATCGTGACGTAGTTGATATCATCATAGTTAATCATACACAGAATAGCACAGCGGAAGTCTAGGAATATAAAAATATTATTACAAACTCAATGTCTGAAAATATCAAAGTATTTATTAAAGACGAGTCTGAAATATCAAATCCACAGGAGGATCATTACAGAATGTTTAAAATGAAGCTTAGCAGACTTTATGGCATCTTTAAGGATTTGCAAGATCCTCTTTTTCGACACCGAGCAACTCCCAGCCTATTACGAGTAGTACCTGCCACTTAGCCTTTTGAAAATACGTCAGTTTTCACTGGTAAATACAATTTAACCGACTCATTTGAAAAGAGTTTATGAAAATTGATTTAAGTGCTCAAGGCACAAAACCTTTTATAACTTGGGACAATTCTTAAAAAAAAAATCTTGTATACTGAATTACATGTTTACCGTACATCTGGGGCCCAGTACAGAGAATGAGACATGATTAAATGACACACCACTTTTAAAACCCATAAACGAGTTATCCCCAACTTGTGGGTAATTAATAATTTATTATTGGCATCTTTTCGGAGTATGCCTACACCCTGCGCATAGGTCGTGGCCATTTACAAATGAATGAGCCAAGGATATATCCAGGACAAGGTCGTTAACCCCCAATGTTTAAGCTATCAACAAAACAGTATCAAAACAGGTTTTGTGGATTTACTAGCCACAATCCGGCATTTGATTGATCCACACCCGACCAAGCGGTATTAATCTACCGTATCCCAAGCCCGTATAAGGGAAAAAGAGTTAAAAGTATTTACCTGAGCTAATACTTGATTCACAGCAAAAATAACTCAGTCGTATCCAATCTATCTAAATGCAGGTAGCTTTTACCGGGTGGCTCTAGTCTGGAGTGATGGTAATATATAACCAATTCAGAATACTAACGGTCTTTATTTAAGTCGTAGACTTAGACCGGCTAGCTTAAAGTATCTAAAGCGGTACGACACGCCTAGATCAAGCGATGACCGAAATAGAATGTTATTTAGACCCAACAAGTTTGGATACTTGTATAATATGGGTAAACTAAACATATTCCGGATTTTGAGACAAAAACGATAAGGTTAAACCCGTTTCGGCAAACATACGTAAACTAGTTACATAATTGCGCAATTAGTCCCTTAATTGCGCAAAGTAGCGCGAAATAACGATTAATGATATCCAAGCCTTCCATAGCCCATAATGGGCATCCCCGAATGTATGTCCAATTATTAAAACGCTCCGGTTCGCTTAAAAGGTCCCCGAGAGGCGTAGATTCAAAAGTTGACGCTTTTGGTCCCTCTAATGCGCAAACTTGCGCATATCATCGTTTAATAGCTTCGGAGCCTTATCCAGTCCATATTAGACATTCTTGAGAGTATTATAATACATTACGATGCTTTGGGTTCGTTAAAAGGTCATTCAGAGGTATAATTAAACATATTGACGCTTTTAACCCCTCTAACTTTCAAACTTGCGCGTAACTTCACTTATTGGCGTAAAAGCCTTGCATAGTCAATATTAGGCATTCCCGAGAATATGACGAAACATAATGAAGCTCTCGGTTTGTTAAAAGGTCATTCAGAGGTAGGAATTAACATGTTGACACTTTTAACCCTTCGACGCGCAAACTTTCACATAATTACGCAAACGGCTCCTCTCGTCCAACAAGTGGCTCAATTGAGAATACGGACACCGTATAAGGTCACTCAGAGGCCTAGATTAGGCATGTTGACACTTTCAGTCCTTCTATAATCAAAGTTTTCGATTTTGACGAAAATAGTCCCTCATAGTCAACGTTTGACTTTATTAGGGTTCATTACACGTGTCAACTCATTATTGGACACGACTTTACGAGGTGTTACATGTTACAAATATAGAAGTTACAAAGGTTTTAATTACATGATTACCTCATCAACCATACAATGTTTGACATGTATTTATCATTTTCTTCCAACATCTTCTGCTCACACCATTAGTCCTTGTGGTTTCTGTAAAATTTCAATGTTGGGTACTAATATTTTTTTGTTACAAAATCAGGTATTAACGTTCTAATTTGTCACAATGTTGTGTACTGAGCCAAACCTTGTCACAATGTTGAGTACTAAGGCTAAACCTTGTTAGTTTTTTTTTGTTAACTCTTACTAAAATGACTAAAATGCCCTTTAATAATTGAAGTTTTACTTATTTTGTAAAATTTAGAAACCGCGGGGACGATATGTGTTAAATAACCAAACTTGTTAAATCAAACAAAAAGAAAGCCCACCTTTCAGGGGGTCCTCTCCGGCAAAGTCTCTGGATTCCGGCCATCAAAACTAACAACTCGTTTAACTCGTTTTTTTCGTTTATGTGTATCTCCATCGTCATCAAAACTAACAACTCGTTTGTGTCACATATAAACTGCAAATTATATATATCTCGATTTTCTAATAATCTTTCATAAGTGGATAATGTTGGGTCTGCTGTTAAGATGACAATTTGGGCTTTTAGTAACATTGAATAACATTTGTAGTTTTACTTTAACCTTCATAGATTATTTTATAAAATTAATGTTACATAACTGCAAATTTTGCCAAAATTGTCAAAATATCCATCACATCTGAATTCAACCTTTTGATGAAGAACCCAATATAATACTTAGCATAAAGATCAAATGTGTTCAGCATAGCTTCTGCCACTGGGACCACAAGGACCAAGACCGAATGGATTTAAAGACATTTAGTTGAATCACTAGGTTAAAATCTCATGTTTTATGACTAACTTGGTTTTTGTTATGGTTATGACTCAAGACTGAACCAAATCGTCCCGTACAACCCCTAAAATCACCAATCTAAGGGATGTGCTTCCGCCGCATCGCGCCGGCACCCCACTATAACTCTAATAAGAGTTAAAGTGGCATTTATGTCCACTTGGTTTATGCACTTTTGTCATTTCAGGTCAAATTTCGAAATTGTATTATTTTCCTCCTCACATTTTTGAAACATGTCATTTCAGTCCAATAAACTAACCTCAGTTAAAAAAAACTCATAACTCAGTTATCTACTAAATGGCACTTAAAAAGTAGGGACGTAAATAACACTTAACTCATAGATGTTTTTTTTTAACTCAACATCATCATCATCATCATCATCATCATCATCGTCGTCATCATCATCATCATCATCATCATCATCATCATCATCATCATCATCATCATCATCATCATCATCATATACATAAACAGTCTCTTACATTTCAGTCCAAAAAACTAACTCCAGTTCAAAAACTCATAACTCATGGACAAACGACACTTAAAATTTAAGGGAGTAACTGGCATTTAACTAATAGATTTTTTTTATGTTTTATTTTTTAAACTTATTATTATTATTATTATATACACAATCTCTTTCACTTCCTCCCCTGGTCTTTACATCACCACCATCTCCACCTGCCACCTCCATCTCCCCCCCCCCATGTCTAGTTTTCTTTGACAATTTCCCTCCCTCTCTCTCCCCTTACCTCTCTATCATGCATCATCACCGCACAAATACCTCCGACAACATCCCCCAACCATCGCCTGCCGCTCCCACCTCCACATTAACCACCGCCGAAGACCTGCACAACCACTGAACCCTTGCACCATCGCCTCCTCCACTCACCACTCGAACCCCTATGTCAACGTCCTCTACTGGGTCTAACACCAAAAACACACACCCCCACTGTCGCTTGAAACTCATTTATCAGATTTGTTGCAGGCTCTGGGGGTGTTACGGGTTTTACACGATGAATACACATGTCCGGCCCTAATGTTTTGATGTTTCAAAACATTTTTAACAGATGGTTGTCTGGTGGTGACCTGATAGGTGGTGGTGACAGTTGTGGTTTTCCATTTAAAATAGGATTATGCTTTTGAATCAAGTAACTAATATTATATGAGTTATTTTTAAATTTACTACTAAAGGGTCTTTGGTCTACTTCAACAATTTGTTTCATAAGTCTTTGTGATGAGGTTAAAACTTTATTATGGACAAAGTAGATGTATATAATACTAGAATTAGAGGGTGCGAATTTCCATTTAAAACAATCTTTAGTTTAATACACTCGTTAAAGCATAAAAAAACACACATTTTGGAAATGAAAAAATAAATCTTCATATGTCTACTTCTCTATTTTCATGGATGTGAATTGAGTTACTAGATTAAATTGTTTAACATCAACATGAGCCATATATGTACTTATATTGTCTTAGACATACTTAAAATCGTGTTGTGTTTAGGTCAACCTATTTAATGTTCATTTACGAACATAGGTGATACATACCTAGTAAGTTATTAACAATTTATACAACCAATTATTTCGGCACAAGAAAAAGTTTATTTGTAACTTATATCCGTTTTAATTCTTTTTTTTTTTTGTCTATCTCTTATTCTCAATTAGCAAACTTGGTTTATATATATTTAGTTCAATATCAGAGAAATCGAAAATTGATGAAATAGATTAGAACTAATAAACGAAGTTGATGAAAATATTAAAAATAAAAAAGATTTCAAGACATAAAATCAATTAAGAAATGTTTGTGTATTTAACAAGAAGGTTTATATAAGAAAACAATGTTAAGTTTTAAAAGATTTGACATCATATTTTTATTATTATTATTTACATTTTGATACTTGTGGGACTATTTATGTCATATGAGAATACTTAACCATATAAGGAATTGAATACCTTATAAGCATCTTTTAGTGAGAAGGAAGTTTGAAAACTAAATATATGTTTGGGGTGTTTTTGAGTTGGTAATAGAATCACATGAAAACATGGAGTTTTTGTCCATTCTTGGTTGTAAATGATCTATTTTATGTGTACATTGTCATTAAAGATCATAAAAACTTCATTGATGATGTTGTTAAGGTATATGTCATTAAAGTATATGTGATTATTTTATTTATGATGTGTTTATTATATGTCAATGCGTTCAAGGTAATGCCGGCCTAGTTTGGTGCGGTCTCGGTGTTTATAAAAGTTACATTTCCAAAAAAAAAAAGAGCTATTTGAATTACATGTTGAATACAAAGTAAAAAAAAAAAAAAATCATATTTGAGACCAAGAGTCATAAAGAGTAGAGATATTGGATTTAAAAAAAAAACCTCAACTTTCACTAATTGATCAATAGCGTACTCTTAACTTTCGATTTGTACCACATCACTCTCAACTTTCAACTTACTGACCGATAGCACTCCCAAAAACTGAACCCTAACCTAGTGTTTTTTTGCTGATGTGGCACTTGTGTGTTGACGTGGCATCCGACGTGGAATTTTTTGATGATGTGGTAGCTGAGGTGGCATCTGATAGGTTTTTTTATGACGTGGCGACTGATGTGGCATTTAACTTGGTTTTTTTGCTGATGTGGTTTGGTGACATGGCAGCTGATGAACTGGTTAGTGTTTGGTTAATTTGTGAGTGTTATCGGCTAATAAGTTGAGAGTTGAAAGTAGTGTGATAGAAATCGAAAGTTGAGAA